>NC_047086.1:356983468-357216726 GCF_902459505.1 Geotrypetes seraphini | reverse complement strand
TACAATCATATTAGTAAAACATTAAAAACAACAAAACAAATATTTGTTAGATAATTAAATAATACATTAAAAACTGTGCATACACTGGAAGAGGCGTGATATGCATTTCAGAAGCTACACATTATGGAAGATGAAGGATCTGCATTGAAGGCACTGGAGGAGGGAAGTGGCAGAGGGCATCTAGAAACAGATGATGGCAGCATATGCTATCAGAAGATGATGGTGTTTTGGACAGCCATAGAGATGGTCAGACTTGAAGGGTCCTGGGGCGACGTAAACTAAACTGGTGACATAAAGAGTCCTCCTCGACCTTCTTTAGAAATCTGGAAAGTACTTCAGATTTCTCATTTCACCTTAAAACCTGAAATGACACTTTAAGATTGCATTTTGGACAACAAAATTGCCCTAGACAGCTAGGGGATAAGCCAACATAAATAGAATATCATTTGCTCAGAGCATAATTTTAGAGACTGTGGATCCTACTTCATTGCTCAGACATCTACATTGGTTTGGATTTTCTCTTCCAGGGGTTCTAGGGAAAAAGCCAAATCAATGGCAACATAGGACAACCCTGTCATGTCTCAGGGAGTAGGGAGGGCCAATTAAAGTAATATTTATCAACAGACCAAAAAAAACAATATTGATTAAAAAAAATACATTCTAAAGCTGATAATGTTTATGTTTATTTAAGATTTATAGACCACATTTCGTTTTAACATCAATGCGGTTTACATAAAAACAATAGAAGGAAAAGAACATCAGTGCATTAAAAGGAATGTTAAATAAGGGTATATAAAAAAAAGAAATGAAAGTTTAATAGTTTTAATAGTGGCTGAAAAACAGAATCCAAGAAATCTCTAATGAAATGCTAATTTAAAAAGATGGGTTATTAAAAGAACTCTAAATTTAGAACAGGATGATTCAGAACGAATTTCAAATGGAAGAGAGTTCCATAAGAATGGGACTGAAGCAAAAAAGGCAGAATTACGAGTAGAACTTAATGCACGTCTTTTTATGCTGCTTATTGGCTGGTTAAAGACTATCTGACCAATAGGTTGCAGAGGGAGGAGGGAGCAGTAACTACAGAGACACAACCTTTTTCTCCTGCTTTCCCATATTACTTTACATTGGAAGATTTCAGCTCTGACATCTAGGCAGTGCTGGCTGCAGCTACCTATGCCTCCTAGCCTTATTTCCTTGTTTATAATTTTGTTGATATTCAAAAGGATTTAACTGGCCAGCAACAACCACTGACTGGTTAAAGTAGAGTAGCCCAAAGGTCAGTGCAGCTGACTGAGATCCTGGGGAAGTGGGCTCAATTCTCACTATAGCTCCTTGTGACCCTGGGTGAATCACTTAACCTTCTGTTACCCCAGGTACAAAATATTAGATTATGAGCCCGCTAGGGACAGAGAAAGTACCTGCATATAACATGTACAGTGCTACGTATGTGTAGTGGAGCTGTAGAAATGATTAGTAATTATAATAAATAACTTGTTTGGGTCTATCTGCTATTTTTCAGTGGCATTTAATTGGCCATGTATTAGCTGGTGCTGCATAAACCAGATATTCAATGCTGAAGCCCAGAAATGGCCTGGCATTGAATATCTGGGAATAACGCCAGAGGCAGTCAGCAAAATGCTCACCACTGCAGGCTGAATACCGACTCCAACATTTTTAGTGCACCTTATCCAGCTGAAAAGCAATCTGCACAGCTCACAGCTCTGATAACTGAGGGGTCCTGGAGCGACGTAAAACATCCTCCTTCACCTTATCTAGATACAGTATATGGGGAGTATCTCAGATCTGTCATATTTCACCTTAAAACCCGAAACACTACTAGAAGATTGCATTTTGGACAACAAAATAAGCATACACAGCTGGGGGGCAGAGGGGGGGAAGGGGGTAAGCCAACATAAATAGAATATCATCTGCTCAGAACATAATTTTAGAGACTTGATGGTAGTAACCCAAAGTGAAGCACATTTTGTACAGCTTACAAACCAGCTGTTGTAGCCCTTAGTTTATACACTGTTCCTACGGTTACCACATTTTGCATCTGGAAAAATAGGGTGCATGGCCCTGCCCCATTCTGGACTAAAAGGCAAATTCGGTAAAAGATGTCTGAACCAACAACATCAGGGTGCTTAGGCTGTAGCTCTAACCACTGCACCACACACTCAGCCATTAAATCACATTTCAATTCTAAAACTAGGTCTTTTGGGCTTTAGTTGGGCGCAGGTTAGGTGGATGCGACTTAGGCATCAGTTAGGTGTCTCTGTATAGGTGAACGGGGCTTTTATTTTTGAGCTAAATCTCATTTCCAAAAGAAAAAGAGATACACTACTCACGATGTCTGTGCTTCAGAGCAAGTGGACGTGTCTAATGCACAATCTTGACATCATTGTGACATCATCAATATGCACCTAGATGGCAGAATGCCATTAAAAAATAGGAACACGTGCTGGGGTATCTGACCATATCTGGGCTTTGAACCCATGCCTTTTGGAAGATGGAAGCAGTGCCTTTAACCACTAAGCCACAGATACTTCCTGAGAGTGAACAACCTGTCTTTATCTACTAAGTCTATTCCCTTCATTATTTTGAATGTTTTGATCATGTCCCCTCTCAGTCTCCTCTTTTCAAGGGAGAAGAGGCCCAGTTTCTCTAATCTCTCACTGTACGGCAACTCCTCCAGCCCCTTAACCATTTTAGTTGCTCTGTACCCTTTCAAGTAGTACTGTGTCCTTCTTCATGTACGGTGACCAATGCTGGATACAGAATTCCAGGTGGGGGCATACCATGGCCCAGTACAGCAGCATGATAACCTTCTCCGATCTGTTCATGAACCCCTTCTTAATCATTCCTAGCATTCTGTTCGCCCTTTTTGCCGCTGCCGCGCATTGCGCGGACAGCTTCATTGATTTGTCAACCAGTACTCCCAAGTCTCTTTCCTGGGGGGGGTCTCTCCGAGTATTGTGCTGGACATCCTCTATTTGTATATAAGATTTTTATTACCGACATGCATCACCTACATTTATCCACGTTAAACCTTATTTGCCATGTCACGGCCCATTTCTCGAGCGTGTTTATGTCACGTTGCAGGTCTTTACAATCCAGTACTCCTTTCCTGGGGGGGTCTCTCCAAGTACTGCACCAGACATCCTATATTCATGTATAAGATTTTTGTTACCGACTTGCATCACCTACACTTTTCCATGTTAAACCTCATTTGCCATGTCACGGCCCATTTCTCGAGCATGTTTATGTTACGTTGCAGGTCTTCGCAATCCTTCTGTGTCTTCACTACTCTGAATAACTTCATATCGTCTGCAAATTTAATTACCTCGCTCGTCGTACCAATTTACAGGTCGTTTATAAATATGTTGAGGAGCATGGGTCCAAGCACCGAGCCCTGCAGCACGCCACTCGTGACGCTTTTCCAGTCCGAGTATTGTCCATTTATCCCTACTCTCTGTTTCCTATCCGCCAACCAGTTTTTTATCCACGTGAGTATTTCACCCTCGATTCCATGGCTCACAATTTTTCGAAGTAGGCGTTCATGCAGGACCTTGTCAAACGCCTTCTGAAAATCCAGATATACAATGTCGACCGGGTCACCCTTGTCTATCTGCATGTTTACTCCCTCGAAGAAGTGCAGCAAATTCATCAAGCAAGATCTTCCTTTACTGAAGCCGTACTGGCTGGTCCTCATCAGATTGTGTCTGTCAAGGTGATCAGTGATGCGGTCCTTTATCCTTTTTAGAGGACTGTCCAGATGCTAGGGTGGATTTCCATGGAAATCAGCAGTTTGTCTGGGTTTTGGAAAGCCTGCGCTCAAGGCCACGTTTGGAGCGACCCCTGAGCATGCACATGCTCGGAGGCCCTACACTCATGGCCCCGAACTCAGGGAAGATGACGAAGGTTTGTGTGAGAGTGCGACTAAGGCGGATCAGGGCAGGGCTGGGGTGGGGTCATGTTTCCTCTCCTATTTTATTTTTTAGGCTTCTTGCATTTGTATACAAACACTTCAAATTGTGTTGTTTCCTTGTATCTACAGGCTACTGAGAAGACGACAGGGATAACTTGACATCTTTACTCTGCTTCCCTCTTAAGCACTCTTGGCTTTTTTCACCATTTTTGAAACCTCTCTATTGGGACTCCCTAAATGTTCTGATTCAATAGGGGTCTCAAAGTTCCTTCTTGAGGGCCACAATCCAGTCGAGTTTTCAGGATTTCCCCAATGAATATGCATGAGATCTATGTGCATGCACTGCTTTCAATGCATCTGCTCCTGGGTGACTGTTGACTTAGTTTAAAAGCTGCACTATTTCCTTTGTAAATGTTAGCGCCAGCAGCCTGGTTCCATCCCGGTTAAGGTGAAGTCCATCTTTTCGGAACAAGCTCCCCCTTTCCCAGAAGGTAGCCAAGTTCCTAGCAGATCTAAATGCCTTATCTCTGCACCATCACCTCAGCCATGCATTGAGACTTCAGAGCTCTGCCTGCCTCTTGGGTTCTGCGCGTTAAACTGGAAGCATTTCTGAAAATGCTACCCTGGAGGATCTGGATTTCAGCTTTCTACCTAAGAGCCTAAATTTGGCTTCCAGAACCTCCCTCCCACATTTTCTATGTCATGGGTACCTATATGTACTAAGACAGCTGGCTCCTCTCCAGCACTATCTAAAATCCTAAGTGATGTGTGAGGTCCACCACCTTCACACCAGGCAGGCAAATGACCAGGCAATCAAGTGACCAGGCGATCCTCACGCCCACTAGCCACCCAGCTATCTACATGCCTAATGATCAAATTACCAACTATAACAGCTGTCCTAACCCTTCCCTCCTGAGCAGAAGTCCCTGGAGACACATCCTCTGTGCGAGAGGATATTGCATCCCCCAGTGAGCAGGTCCTGGTTACAGGATTATTTCCTACTTCTTCAGGGTGATGATCTCCTTTTAGGAGACCTTGCTCCTCCAAGGCAGCAGAGGGGCTACCAGACTGGAGTGGGACTTCTCTACAACATTCCTGTAGGTCTCCTCTATGTACTTTTCTGTCTCCCTCAGCTCCTCCAAGTCTGCTACTCTAGCCTAAGGGAACATACTCATTCTCTGAGAGCTAAGAGCTCTTTGCAGTGAGCACACAGATATAACTTCTCATCAACTAGGAGAAAATTATATATGTGACAGTGCATAAAACTGGATAGCAGCCCTCTTGCTGCTGGACTACTGATGCATGTCGGTAAAAAAAAATCTTATACATGAATATAGGATGTCTGGTGCGGTACTCGGAGAGACCCCCCAGGAAAGAGACTTGGGAGTACTGGTCGAAAAGTCAATGAAGCCGTCCGCGCAATGTGTGGTGGAGGTGGCGAAAAAGGCGAACAGAATGCTAGGAATGATTAAGAAGGAGATCACGAACAGATCAGAGAAAGTTATCATTTCACTGTACCGGACCATGGTACGCCCCCACCTGGAATACTGCATCCAGCACTGGTCGCCCTACATGAAGAAGGACATGGTACTACTCGAAAGGGTCCAGAGAAGAGCGACTAAAATGGTTAAGGGGCTGGAGGAGTTGCAGTACTGCGAGAGAAACTAGGCCTCTTCTCCCTTGAAGAGAGAAGACTGAGAGGAGACATGATTGAAACATTCAAGATAATGAAGGGAATAGACTTAGTAAATAAAGACAGGTTGTTCACCCTTTCCAAGGTAGGGAGAATGAGAGGCCACTCTAAAGTTAAAAGGGGATAGATTCTGTACAAACATAAGGAAGTTCTTCTTCACCCAGAGAGTGGTAGAAAACTGGAACGTTCTTCCGGAGGCTGTTATAGGGGAAAACACCCTCCAGGGATTCAAGACAAAGTTAGACAAATTCCTGTTGAACCAGAACGTATGCAGGTAGAGCTGGTCTCAGTTAGAGCACTGGTCTTAGACCCAGGGGCCGCTGTGAGAGCAGACTGGTGGGCACAATGGACCAATGGTCTGACCCAGCAGCGGCAATTCTTATGTTCTTATTAGACTAGTATAGAGAGCCTTAGGATTATATTATATGCTTTATTTAGTGTTTGTTTCTTAACAGGTAATGAAATATAATAAAAATAAGTAATAAAGAGTTCTCCTTTTGTCCTAATTAGAATAATTGACTATAAATTAAGACTATAAGTAAAGAAATGAGCTAGGAGTGGGTGGGAGAGAGGAGGGCGGGAAGGAATGGAGATTAAGCCAGATCCTGCTCTGCTTGCCAGACTCTCTCTAGCAGAAGGTTCAAGCTTACAAAACTATAGAACTACTAGTCTTTAAGCCCGTTACATTAACGGGTGCTAGAATAGATGTGTGTGTCTGTCTATCTTTCCATATGAAGATGATAAGGGACAGTGGATGAAGTGAATCAATTTGTAAATCAGCTAAATGAGTGTGATCATAACATCAAGTTTAGTGCTAATATTGATAAATCGAACATCAATTTTTTGGACATTCAAATCTCTCTGTCAGCAAGTCATTTTCAATCAACTATATATAGGAAAAACACTGATAGGAATTCCATTCTTCACTACAAGAGTTTTCATCCAAAACAACTCAAAAATAGTATCCCGAATGGTCAATTTCTTAGATTGAAACGATTATGTTCTTCACCTATTGAATATCATCATCAAGCTGGAATTATGAGACAACATTTCCGTGATAGGGGCTATCCTGAACGATGCATTAAAGTTGCTTACAAGAGAGCCAAGAACGCCAATCATGATTGGTTGTTATTACCTAAAAATAAACTTGATCAAACTAATTCAAGAATGACTTGTGTTTTACCATTTTCTAGTAAAACTTCTTATATACAAAAAATCATACATAAACATTGGAACATACTAAGATTTCATTCAATATTTTCTGAAACTCCCATGTTTGCTCATAAAAGGAGCAAAAATTTAGGTGAATACTTTAATAACAATCTAATTCATGAAGATAATGTTGAATTAACAGGACACATTAGCTGTTGGCAGATGTAAATACTGCTGCCATTCTTTGATCATTAAATCAAATCAAATCCTAATACGAATAATGTTTATCATTTACGGGGTCATTCGGATTGTAACACCTCTCAAGTAATATATGGAATTTTTTGTCCTTGTAACAAGATGTACATAGGTCAAACCAAAAGAGCTATCAAATTGAGAATAGCAGAACATCTGAGTAGTATTCGTACCAATAAATCTGAAGCTCCTTTAACTGATCATTGGCATTCAGCTGACCATTCTCTTAATGACCTCAAATTCTGTGTAATTAGGCATTTTAAATTCAACAGACAGGGTGATATCTCTCATACTCTTCTTTATCACGAACAACGTTTAATCTACACCTGGAACACAGTGATTCCTAATGGTCTTAACAAAGAAGTAGAATGGACCACTAGATAACTGCTATACATTATCTTTCAATTATACATGATAATATATCATTAAGAATTTATTTACCATGTGATCCTTGGACGGTCTTTATATACGTTGATACGTTCAGACGTCATACGTTGATTTGATTTTTCTGTTGAAATCTTCTGTCGGCGTGATCTCTCCATTGTGAGGTCTGAAGGTAATTTACTTTTTCAGTTTAGAAGTTATATATTTTTTGAAGATTCTTGATTTTTGAGAACTGTTACATTTTTTGTTTTTGTTTTGTTTATTTCTAGTTATTTCCTCCTGATGATGCAAAGTAAAGTGAAACACGATCGGAGGAAATGTTGGATTGTTTTCACGTTAAGGAGTTTTAACTATATGCTGAATTTGATTAGTTTTTAACGGTGGTTTTGGGGACTCACTCCTTTTATATTATCAATTCTGAACCAACTACATAAGGAATACTTCATTGCACGACTCCCAGTACCAACGAGCAGATCTCAAGGATATTTTTGTTTATCTTGAGATGACACACTTGATAGTGAAGATCTGCATATGTTTTTCATCAATCATATTCAGCTAAGTATTCATCTATACATCTTCACCATTATTATTCTGTTTGAACAACTTAAATTTAACTAAAGGTTTAGGGCTGGTAGGTAGGTGAGTGCAATGATGTAATGTTAATACATCTTTATTCTATTAACCTGTTGGTTTTGAATAAGATATCACACTGAGCACTCTATAAATTATTTTTAATACTATAAGACATACTTTAAATAATTTAATTCACTTTTTTTGTTATACTTCCTATATATGTCACAAATCGTCCTTCCTGATAAGAAAATAAGGCCCCAAAATATTAATTCTAGGATACTGTCTGCACAGGTTTATCTTTAGAAAACCTTCTAACTGGACTGGATCTAAAGAGACATATTTATCACTTGCATATGAAATAAGGCATTTACAAGGGAATTTTAAGAAGAAAGTCACACCCATCACTAAAGCCTTTGGCCTAAGTACTAGGAACTGCTTCCTCTTTATTTGAGTCTGCTTAGAGACATCAGGAAAAATAACTCGTTGGCCACAAAACAGCTTGTTTTTTTTTTTTTTTTTTAGGAAAACATAACTTCAAAATAGCTTGTTTCTCTAGCTCTGTTTTGAAAACTACCAAGAGTGTAGCACGTTTTGTAATTGTGTCCTTAGATGACTCAAGAAATTGAGAGGTCTAAACTATCAGGTGAAACTAGTTTATCAATTTTCCCCTCATCATCCTCTTCCTTAGAAGCCCTAGGAACATAGTAGAGGTTATCAGGCTCAAAAGTATCCACATTAGCATATTGCAAGATCTCCCTCATATACATTCTTACCAGCTCCAATGGAGATAGAAAGTGTGTGATAGGGAAATTTAAGAAACAAAAATTCCTAACTTTTATATATTTATTTATTTATTTATTTCGATTTTTATCCCGTCCTCCCAGTAGCTCAGAACGGTTTACAAGTAAACATTCACAATGGAGTGAATTGGACAAACAAGATTATACAGTAGATTTAAATATTTGGACATACGAGACTGTGCAGCAGTGTAAATATAGGGACTATACAGCAAATTAAGAACAGTAAGTTAAATATAAGTAGTTTAGTTTAGATACAAGTTATTTGAGTATAGGCTGAGAGTGGACTATACAGAAATTTAGGCAGAAGATTAGAATGGAGAAAGAAGGGTAGAGGTGGGGTTTAAGGGGGTTGGGTGTAGACTGAGGGTGACCTTTAGTTGAAGAGGAGGGTCTTTACCATTTTCCGTAATGTCATTAGTGAGTTCTGTAGTCTGAGTTGAGGGGGGTTCTCCATTCTTTCTATCTTCGCATGAAACAATATACTCTCTTTAATATTAGACACAGCAGTACTCTGTAAATTACCCACAGATTTATCCAATTTATCTAGTTTATTTCCTCACTCTGTTATTTGATTTTCATGCTCATTCATTTTAACTGTAGTATCTGAGGAGAACTGACACAATTTCAAAACTGTATTTTGCAATGGATTCAATTCTATTAACAGTTAGCCATATATCATTTAAAGTGATAACTTTGTCCTTAGGAAGAACATTTATGGTTGGCTCCATAACCATTTGAACAGGAGTCAATCCTTTAGTTTTCACCCCACTCCAAGACATGTGCTCCAAGACATTAAGTCCAGTTATATTCAAAGATTGTGAGGAAGAGGCTACATCGTCCTCCTTAGAGGGTGTCTCTACTCTTCCAACAGGACTTGATGGCTGGGGAGGTGGTGACAGCCCTCCTGAGGAGAGGAAGCTGACTGCATACTTAAAGTTATCTGCTCTTCCATCCTTGGTGAGGAAGAGGCCAAAGGATACCAATCCATTGGACCCATCCCTGAGGCTAGAAGATGAATTTTTGACTTTCTTTTACCCATGGTGGAAGGATTTAGTATTAGTCTTCTCCCTACTCCTCATGGGCTCTGAAGGGGCCCCTTTGGCCATGCCCCTTCAGACTTGTAGCCCTCAGACTCACGACTGCGGGCCACGTACCACAGCTCCCTTTGATTTTATTGAGGCCAGCAAGGACCCCTCTTGTGAGCGCTGGACACTGGGTGGCTGCGAGGACTGCCTGCTCTGATGGCAAAAGTCAGTGCTGCTGGTGGCACTAGTGGCTACCAATGTGTTCTTTTATCTACTGATCTGTCTGTTACATGCTCTTAACTCTGTTTCTAGGTCCTACTTTCCATTTCTCACCTACTTTCTTCTTCATTTTCTGCCTTATGTCTGTTTGGCACTGATCTTTACATTCAAGTTTCTTGCTTTTCCTCTTCCCTTCCTATACAGCCTTTGACCCTCTCCCTTCTTTTCCATCCCATCCATGTGCAATTTGTGCATTTACTCCTCTCTCTCCTCACCTATACAAGTGCATTTCCCCCTCTCCCTTCACTTCCATTTATGTGCAGCTTTCCCCCCTCCCTTCCACTCTATCCATATGCATTTCCCTCTTCTCCATTCCATTCATATGCAGCCTTCCCCCTCTTCCATTCCAATCATGTGCATTTCTCTCCTCCCTGCCCTCCTGTTCAAGTGCAGCCTGTCCTCTTCTCCCTGACTTTCCATTTCATCTTTGTTAGGGTTACCATTCAGAAAAACTGGACCACTTATACCCGCCCCAGGCCCATCCAGTTCCACCTATCCCCACTCCATCATGCCCCAGTCCCGCCCTGCTGCTTGCTCTGGTCGGGTTGGAGGGAATGCACGCATGCGATGTGATGATGTCACACACTGCCTTCCTGCCCGATGGTGATTTTGAGGGAGGCTTTTCAAAATCTGGACACAGTGCTGGGTTTTGAAAAGCCGTCTAGACCCCCAGACATGTCCTCAAAAGGAGGACATATCCGGGGAAATCCGAACATCTGGTAACCCTAATCTTTGTGCAATTCCCCCTCTCCCTTCCATTCATGAGCAGCCTTTCCCCCTCTTCCTGCTCTCTTATCCAAATGCAGCCTTTCCCCTTCTCCATGCCCTTCCATTCCATCCATGTGCATTTTCCCCCTCCCTTCCTTTCATAAGCAGCCTTTCCCTTCCACTTCCATCCATGTGCATTTCCCCCTCCCTTCCTTTCATAAGCAGCCTTTCCCTTCCATTTTCATCCATGTGCATTTTCTCCCTCCCTTCCATTCAGGTGCAGCTTTTCACTCACTCCCTGCCCTATTCGAGTGCAGACGCTCTTTCTCTCCTTTCCCCCTTCTGTTCAAGTACAGCATTCCCTCCCTGCCCTGGCTCCCTCCTGCATGTTTAGCATCTTCTCTTCCCTTTGTCAACATCCACCCTCCTCAGTAGGCCTTACAAAGTTCTTTTGGAGAAGGTGTTTGAGAATTACACGTTCAACACTATTCTTATGCAGATGACAAGTTACTCTTAGTACTTGCAGCTGAGGATTTCTGCGATGCCTTAGAGACTGCTGAGAACTGGAGTAGAATACATGGCCTGAAACTGAATAAGGACAAAAACGAAATTATTATGGCTGAACAGTATATAAGAATATCCCAGAGGCTCTCAGCAAAATTGCTAATGGGGATCACATTACAAGTTGAAAGAAGTATTACAGTTCTGGGATTTATTTTAAATACTATACTCACATTAGAACGCCAGATAAATTTGAATTGTGAAAGCTGTTTTCTTCAAAGTGCATCAACTTTGCACCATACTGTCAATATTTCATGAACACTTTTCAATCCTGGTTCAGGCTTTGATCCTTTCACATCTTGATTACTGTAACAGCTTCTGTTCTTGAATTTCTTTTAGGTTAAGGTCTAGACTTCAGACTTTACAGAATACAGCAGCAACATTGCAGGAAGATTGATTTTCCGTTTACAAAAATGTGATAGAGCAACTGCTGTCCCGACAGAACTGCACTAACAGTGTGGTTTCATCTAAACCGGTGTTTAGAATTTATAAAATGGTTGGGCGCAATATTCGTAAAATGCTCGGCTCCTAAATTTATGCTCCTAAAATGGCTGTTTACATTTGTGCGCTATTTTCAGCCAAATTTAGGAGCATTATTTTTCAGCTGAAAATTCATCTTGTTTTACGACTTTAAAAATTATGCTCATATACCTTTTACCAAACCGCAGAAGTGGTTTTTAGCACAGGCCGGCGTGCTGGTTGCTCTGAGCTACTCCCGACACTCATAGAGTTCCTATGAGCATCAGGAGCAGCGCAGAGCTTTTAGCACACTAGCCTGTGATTAAAAAAATGCTTCCGCGGTTTGGTAAAAGGTAAGGTTACCAGATATCCAGATTTCCCTGGACCTGTCCTCCTTTTGAGGACATATCTAGGGGTCTGGATGGCTTTTCAAAACCCGCCACTATGTCCGAGTTTTGAAAAGCCTCCTCAAATTGCGTGGACTTCCTCCCTGCCCGACAAGAGCAGGCAGTAGGGGGGGGGGGGGGGGGGGGGGGGGCTATGGCGGGACTGGGGGTGAGATTAGGGCATTACATGGCAGGGATAAGTGGAATCGGGTGGGTCTGAGAGCGGGTCTAGGAGGTCCGTATTTTCCTATTGCAAAATCTGGCAACCCTAGTAAAAGGGGGGCATATTTAGGCCTGCCTTTTGTTTGCCTAGATTTGAGCCTAATTTATAAGCCTGGTGCTAAGCTCTTAATTTCTTTTCCTTGCCCTAAATCAGGGGTGTCAAACTCAATCACGTAAAGACATAGGCTAAGTCACAGGCCAAATTTTTTATTAAGATACTTAGGGGTCCTTTTATTAAGGTACGCTAACTGATTTAGCACGCACTAAATGCGCGCCTTAATAAAAGGACCCCTTAGTCTTAGTAGAAGTATACTGTTACAACCTCTCCAACCCCACGCTGGCTCTGTGATGTAAACAAAATAAATTAAAAAAAGACTTTTCCTCTCTCTTTAAGGTCCTAGTTCACACTTGCTGTCTAATACCAGCTCTGACAGGTTATACATTTCAAATATGACATACTGTAATCACAAATCAGAAAATACAATTATTTTTTTCTGCCTTATGTTATCTGGTCATTATTCAAATCATGTTGGTCCCAGGCTCTGGTTGTCTTCTGATTAGAGAATGACACGGGGAAAAAAATTTGTCCCTATCTCCGCCCCGTCCCCGCTAGCTCGCCCCCATCACCATCCCATTCCCGGTCACTGTCCCGTTCCTGTGAGTTCGGTCCCTGTCACTGTCCGGTCCCCGCGAGCTTGGTCCCTGTCACCGCCCCCTCCCCGCAAACCTAGAGAGAAGATTGTTCTTTAAGTAGAAGGAGTTAACCAAAGTGGATGGGATTGGGGAAGGGAGGTGGGGAGGTAAGGAGAAAAGGCAGGGGAGATTGATAGGGAAGAGTCAAAAGGGGATAGTGATTCAAATATTTTTAATCTATCCTCTTTACCAGCGTTTTTGTCCCACTCTCTCTTCCCCACTGTCTCTTCCCCATTTCCCAGCATCTTCTCCCCACTCTCTCTTCCCCAGTTCCCTTCAGGCTGCTTCAGCATCTTCTCCTCTCCATCCCTCTCTCCCAGCACCCTTCGCGCGGTCCAGCAGCTCCCTCCCGCCAGCCGGCCACGCATCTCCCTCCCTCCCTTCCCTTTACCTTCTCTTCGTGGCGATTTCTATAAGGCTATGCATTGTATTGCAGCCTTGAACTCGCGTCGCATTGGCTGCTGGAAAGTCTCCGATGCAACCGGAAACAGGACTTTTCCAACAGCTACACGCGACGCGACTTCAAGGCTCTGGCTGCAATACAACGCATAGCCTTATAGAAATTGCCATGAAGAGAAGATAAGGGAAAGGGAGGGAGGGAGTTACACGGCTGGACGGCCAGCAGGAGAGAGGGGGCTGCCGGACCGCGCGCTCATTCACCGTGGCTGTCACTGTTTCGGTGGATTACCCGCGGCTAGCCGCGGATAACAACCACCGTGTCATTCTGTACTTCTGATAACTCACTTGTCAGGGTCTCCTGCCTATTTGTCGTTTCCTTCTTTCTCCGTGCTAACCATCCCTCTTCCATCTCTGACCTCCCCTTCTGTTTCCCTCCCCTACCCTGGAGGTCTAGCATCTTTCCTTTTTTTCATCACTATCCCCGCAGCTGCAGCAATGGACCCCACTATCCCCAGATCCACCATCTCTCCTTTTCTCAACTACCCTTTCATCCAACATCTTTCCCTTCTTTCCTACCACCCCAGGGTCCACCATCTCTCCATTTCTCTTCCCAACTACCCTCCTATCCAGTATCTCTATCCCCCTCTACATCATCCCTTGTGCCAACTTCTCTCCCTTTCTATTCCTGTCCTCCGTCCATTCCATTGTCCACTATCTCTCTCCCTTTCCTCTGTTTTCAGACCCATTATTTCTCCCCTTCCCCCACCCTCAGTCTGGCATTTGCACATCTGTTCGGACCCCTCCTTCCCTCCCTCTTTCCCTCCCTCCATGTACTTCTACACGAGGGTCTGCCACCCACCGAAGGTCTGCATGTTTTCCTCCTTCTTTACACTAGGGCCCGCCTTCTTTCTAGTGTCTTCCGGCTTCCCGGTCTCACCTTCAAAGCAGCCTGCATAGGATCGCCGGTGCTGTAGCGAACCTAGAAGGCTGCTGTTGACCTCCGCAGCACATTCCCTCTGCCGTGCTTCCGCCCCTCCTCTGACATACGGGACCACAGCAGAAAGAACGTGTTAGGTTGACTACAGCCGACCGGCGATCCTCTGCAGGCTGCTTTGAAGGTGAGACTGGGAAGCTGGGATGGAGGGAGGGAAGGAACAGAGGGCCAAATCTCAGGCCAAATCTAGTTACCCTGTGGGCCAAATTTGGCCCGCAGGCCAGAGCTTGACACCCCTGCCCTAAATCCATCCCTGTAGGTGCCAGAGAGATAAGGCATGCCTCATTAGGTAATGAATTACAATAGGTGAGTCTATTAGTAATGAGTGAATGCAATAGGATTTGAATGGCATCTTTTGAAAGCATGGCTTGGACTGAATATATTTGTGAAAGAACACAGAAGCCTCAAACAAAAGCTTTATGTTTAAGGTTGCATCAAGTATTCTAAGATGAGTGGTGTCCCATTCAAACTACCGTAGGGAAACAGTAAGGCCAACAGGAGACCTTGTTAACCACGTGGCTTGGTACTTAGCTGGGTTGAGAACTATCTGGTGAGTGAGAAGTCATGCAGCTAACTTAGTAAGACAGCCATTAAGAGGATCCAGGATGAGTGATTTACAGTCAGTACTGCTAAGCTCAGTAACAAGGTTTCCAATACATGTTTGCTGTGACGATTGTTTGCATCTGTTGCAAACTTGCCTGGGAAAGAGGCTGTTAAGCTGCAGAAATTCCTTGGGGTAGTCCATCAACTTCTTTTGTCAGAATCCCAAACTCCTTAACCCAAGTCTAACTTGATTTGCTTGAAGTGCTTTATCTGGCTCAGGAGGTAACTTGATTCCCTTAACATAGGCACCCGAGATGCCCCTTTTTACAACCCACTCACATCCTTTTTACCTCTCCCGAATTGGCTCATTATGAATCCACTCGGAAATCAACTTACTTTTTAATTTTCCACTTTTTATGGAATAATCTATCTCTTTTTATTTGTGCAGAACAATCATTTTTTAAAATTTAAATCTCTTTTAAAAGCATATTTTTTTTTTAAAAATGGCTTGTAATTGTTCTCTTTGGGAAAACTGATAAGAATTAGATGACACAACTAGATATCATGTGTGATTGGTCACTTGTTTGATTGTGGACTTTACTTTTATTTTTTTTTTGCGTTCCTTTTCTCTGTATTTATGTATAAATTGTTAGCCGCTATGACCTTTTGCATTGGCGGGGTATCACGTGATTAATGAACATAAACATGTGCCTCAAGGTTCTGTTCTTGGGCCTGTTCTTTTTAACATTTTTATAAACGATATTGTTGAAGGGTTGTCAAGTAAAATTTGCCTCTTTGCGGATGATACCAAAATCTGCAATAGAGTAGACACCCTGGATGGTATGAATAACATGACTAAAGTCCTAGCGAAGCTTGAAGAATGGTCTGAAATTTGGCAGCTAAAATTTAATGCTAAGAAATGCAAGGTCGTGCATTTGGGCTGCAAAAACCCAAAGGAACAATACGGTTTAGGGGGGGTGATGAATTTATATGCATGTCAGAAGAGCGGGACTTGGCTTTGATTGTATGTGATGATCTTAAGGTGGTCAAACAGGTTGAAAAGGTGACGGCGAAAGCTAGAAGGATGCTAGGGTGCATAGAGAGAAGTATAGCCAGTAGGAAAAAGGAGGCATTGATGCCCTGTATAAAACTCTGGCGAGACCTCATTTAGAATACTGTGTACAATTCTGGAGACGGCACCTTCAAAAAGATATAAAAATCATGGAGTCGGTCCAGAGAAAGGCTACTAAAATGGTGCATGGTCTTCATCATAAGGTGTATGATTTATCCTTCCTGCAGGTGTGCTGGTGTAGCCTGCTCTCACAGTGCTCCTCACCTGGCCTAAACCAATTTGGGATTGGAAGTGGCTTGTATTCCTGTCCCTGGCTCTAGGCCTGCTGGGAAATGTAATCTTTCCACATCTTTCTTTATACCTGGCTTAGGTAAAGCTAAACCAGATCTGCCCGCTTTAGGCAGGGCTTTAGGAGGTTTCAGTGTTGTAAGGCTTGGCTTATAAGTGTTCCTAGGGGCTGCTTTGGGACTCTCCCTAGCCGGTTTAGGAATACTTGCAAGGGTTTTAACCCTATTTCCCTTCTCTGGCAAGGCTTCCTTACTAGGAACAGGGGTGACTCTATGACAACAGACAGTTCCATTTGGGTAATAAAAACTATACTCTTCAAGAAATCCCTTAATAAAGCTTAATACCATGATAAAGCTTAACCCCCCTCTTACCATCCCCTCCCTAACCCCAGATCCTACTTTTCCCTCTCTTGGAAACCTTCTCTGATCTAATGTTGTAACCCTTCTTCCATAACTCTTTTTGTAATCCGCTTTGAACCGAAAGGTAATGACGGAATAGAAATCTGTAATGTAATGTAATGTAATAGTGGCCACAATTTTATTTGTATGTTTGATAACCTGAGACAAACGTGGAATTCAAAGAACGCTATTCATGGTTCCCCCCTCAACCCCTCCCCCCCTGATTATCTCATAGAATTCATGTGCAGGCTGCTTTGCTGAATCACTGGCACATATGGGTACTATGCCTCCACCACCATTGGATCATTTGAACAATTCTATGAAGGCTTCCATTCAGGGAGTAGTCGATAGTTTTAGCATTCCCGTCAAGGCTGATTCCTTCTGTCTTTTAACCCCTTTTACATCTATTGGCTCAGGCACTGCCTTCTTTAATTGCAACATGATATAATATTGCAAACACCTTGACGCCATCAGCCATAACAATTGGTATAGTTCTCAGCTGTTTTTAGTGGGAGGATGGGTGATTGGGTGAATGCATGCCCATCTGCGGTAGGGTTACCAGACGTCTGGATTTACCCGGACATGTCCTCATTTTAGAGGACATGTCCGGGTGGCTTTTCAAAACCTGGCACTTTGAAAAGCTTCAGCTTGGTACCGCCTTGGAAAGGCATCTGCGTATGTGCAGATACAATGTGTTGATACGCAGAAGCCCTTCCAATGTGTCTGAGCACGAGAGCAGGTTGAGGAGGTGGGGCTGGGATGGAACAGGGTATGACTTGGGCAGAATGGGGCAGGACTGGGTGTAACTGGGTGGGCCTGGAGGCAGGGCCATGGGTCTGGATTTTACAATAGTAAAATCTGGTAACCCTAATCTGCGGCAAGGAGCTGTCAAACTTGCTGAGCGCGCCTGATGCCTCATTCTCCTTGCACTGCCCCCACTCACCAACCCGTGGCCATAGAGCAGTCATGGGGTTTAAAACTGCGAGCCACAGCTGCCCTTCCTTTGCCCCCCATGCACCGATGCCACTGCATTGCTTCAACGCACTCCCCCACCCAGTGTACACTGCAGCCCATTTGGAAATACAGTCTCTTTGCTCTTGTAAATCTTTTCTTCTTCGCTTTTCCTCATTATTTTGCTAGTCATTTCATTTATTAGGTTGTCTTGTGGCATATGCTGTACCTAAAAATGTGGTTTTGTACGACAAATGAAACTCGGCATAGGTTTTAGAGTTCACTTCCAGCTAAGTTCAAAAGTTCATTGCACAGACCCCCCACCCCCTTCCAAAGCTCACTCATGCAATCAGCAGCCTTGTCTCAAAGGGCTTGACTATTAGCATGCTTCGAGGTTCTTCAGTCACACTCCCATCCTCTGAAGTAGCCATTGGTGAATTAAAAGAAATATGTTATATCCCTTGTGACCTCCTGCACCTGTGTTTGGATTCAGGAGCGAGTGGCTCCCATTGGAATCGCAATGTTGAGGGATTCTAACTCTGCCCGCTGCTGTCTTTAATTGAAAAAGCATTGTTTATCCATGTGTTTCTCCTCTCGACCCCCTTTTCTACCTTTCATCACCCTTGGTTTTTAATTTTATAACCTTCTTTTCCAATTTTCTTATTCATTTTGTAATAGCTTAACTACGCACTTTACGGCGTGATGATTTATAGTCTGTCATTGATCTCTAAGGCCCAGTTAGTGGGCAGGCTGCCCAAAAAAACCCCCAAAAGTCTGGGAGAAACATAAACTCCATTGATTTCATACATGTACTGTTGCATGTGGCTGAAACGCCATATGAAGAACAAGATTTATGCAGAAGGTTATTTAAGGCAAAAAAAAAACAACTGAAGCCTACAAGTCAGTTTTCTTACATTATTCTGAAATAGTGTCATTCTATGCTGAAAGAATTAGGGCCCGATGTTTAGAGAAATTTATCTGGGTAGCAAATGCTGCTACCTAGATAAACTGCGCTGATCAGGTCCAATTGATAATTTTCTGTGGCATATTTAGGGCCATGCCAGTTTTGAAAACCGGTGCATAAGAACATAAGAATAGCCTTACTGGGTGAGACAAATGGTCTATCAAGCCCAGTAGTCCGTTCTCACGGTGGCCAATCCAGGTCACTAGTAACTGGCCAAAATCCAAAGAGTAGCAACATTTCATGCTATCGATCCAGTGCAAGGCTCAGGTATTTGGCACCTGTCGGTAGTTATCTGAGTACTAGAACTAGTCACACCAGCATCAGGATAAGTTAGGACAGCCTTTTTGGCTAACCTAACTTTATCTGGATAGTTATCCAATTACCGGCCTGAAAATTGCTGCTAACTGGGTAGCCCACATGCAACCACCCTTCTCTACTTGTCGACTCTTACCTTCCATATATACCCACTCTTGATGCTCATCACTTTGTACTTCCATTGCCACAGAAAGCACACACTATGAGTCAACTACATTACCTTACATCAGTGGTGTAGCAAGTGTAGGGGTGCCCAGGGTGGAGGTGCACTTCCGCGTTCCCCTGCTGTGCTTGCGCCCCCTCTTCCACTGTCAAAACTGAGACTCCTTGACATCCCCCTCCCCTGACACCAAGCACCCCCTGCCTTTCAATCAGTCATCCCCTTCCCACAAAAATCCTGGTGGTCTAGTGGTTTGGGGGGTTTCAGATCAGACCTCCCCAGCTGAAGAACCCTCCTGCCTGGGGTGGACCGCCCCCCTAATCCCTCTTCCCCCCTTTCTACGCCACAGCCTTGCATACCTTACATCAGGGGTCTCAAAGTCCCTCCTTGAGGGCCACAATCCAGTCGGGTTTTCAGGATTTCCCCAATGAATATGCATGAGATCTATGTGCATGCACTGCTTTCAATGCATATTCATTGGGGAAATCCTGAAAACCTGACTGGATTGCGGCCCTCAAGGAGGGACTTTGAGATCCCTGCCTTACATCATCTTTCCGTTTATGGGTAGTGTTTTATTTTACCAGAAATTACATTGGTTCCCAATACAGGCCAGCGTATTATTCAAATTGGGATCTGTTTGTTATAAGATCATGTTTGGTTTTAGATCCTTCTTACTTATCTTTCATTTTCTTTACCAAAACTATCTTTGTGAAATATTACTTATTTCGCTTTTCTGTCAGTAAAGGAATGCAAGTATAAAAGAAATGTAACCAGTCTACAGTATTTTCCCATTAAATGACCAAATGGGAGTCTATAAGATGATTGTTAATTTCACTATCATTCTCTTACATGCATTTTAGAAGATTAATGAAAACTTATTTATTTAGTAAATTTGGAAAATGATTATTGTATGGTTTTAAATGATTGTATATTCAACAGTTATGGCGCTGGTTTTATCTTTTATAGATTTCACAGGACTCTGAGGTATTTGCAATTCATAAATAAAGTTTTATGTTATGCTATATTATGTGTACCTTTAAAGTTCAAAGCGGATTACAGACCGAAAGATAGACCAATTGTCCGGGAATTATGGTTGTCTACAATAGCTACATAACTAAACATGTAACTTATTACAGATCCTAATATGAAACATATTCCTCAAATAATCTAGTTTTAATAGCTTTTTAAAAAGCTACATCACTGTCTCAAGATCTTATATGAGCAGGGAGTGAGTTCCATGCTTTTGCTGCTTAGTAGGAAAATAAAGAGGAAAAATAATTTATGGGCTTACCACCTCCGGGATTTGAAAAGTCAAGATGATAGAAGTACTGGGTTATCGGCCTTCTTTATTTGGGCCTCATGACTTTGGAATGACCTACTCTTTTATAGAGGTCAGAACAGTCATTTTCTGCATTTGTCACAACTTAAAACATACTACTTTATTTATTTGTTTAAAAATTTATATACCGCCTATACTCATGATTTCCATTAAAATAACATTCACTAGTCTTTAAGCCCGTTACATTAACGGGTGCTAGAACAGATGTGTCTTTCTTTCTTTCTTTCTTTCTTTCTTTCTTTCTTTCTTTCTTTCTTTCTTTCTTTCTTTCTCTCTCTCTCTTTTTCTTTCTTTCTTTCTTTCTCTCTCTCTTTCTTTCTTTCTCTCTCTCTCTCTCTCTTTCTTTCTTTCTTTCTCTCTCTTCTTTCTTTCTTTCTTTCTTTCTTTCTTCTCTCTCTCTCTCTTTCTTTTCTTTCTTTCTTTCTTTCTCTCTCTCTCTTTCTTTCTTCTTTCTCTCTTTCTTTCTTTCTTTCTCTCTCTTTTCTTTCTTTCTCTCTTTCTTTCTCTCTCTCTCTCTTTCTTTCTTTCTCTCTTTCTTTCTTTTTTTCTTTCTCTCTCTCTTTCCTCGGCTGTCCACCAATACCCCTTGCCTGCTCCCCCCTGTCCAGCAGTAGCCCTTCTCCCTTCCTTTTACCTTCCCCGTGTCCAGCAGCAACCCTTCCCTGCTCCCACCTGTACAGAAGCAGCCCTTCTCCCTTCGTTTTACCTCCCCCCTGTCCAGCACACCTCTTCCCTGCTCCCCCTGTCCATCAATACCTGTCCAGCAGCACCCCTTCACTGCTCCCCCTGTCCAGCAGCTCCCCCTCCCTGCTCCCCCTGTCCAGTAGTACCCCTTCTCCTTTCCCTGCTCCCCCTGTCCAGCATCCGCTAGCCTGGGCAGCCCCCAGCACACCCTTCCCCCCCAAGCATCTCCCTTTCCCTCTCCCCCCACTTTTTACCAACATGGGACAACTCACAGTCATTGCTGAGACAAACCACCGCTCAATCCACTGCACGCGCCCCAAGCCGCATGCGTCGTAAGCTGCCCCATGCTAGTGCACGTGCCGCAAGATGCCCCACGCGCTGTAAATGGAATGTGGCCACGGAAGCACACATCACGGTGGCAGGGAACACGACCTCCTAAGTGAGTATGTGTGCTTAAGGTTTTATTATAGAGGATAAGTACATTTTAAAACCTAACAAATTTCAACTCACTCTCAACATACAGTCTTCATTACATAAATAATTATAGAACCAATCATTATGAACTTCAACAGGCACTACAGAAGGTACTGGTATCTTAGACTTCATGCATGTCTTAGGTTGTAATTGCCTCTATATATAGGCATCTATAAACAACTTGGTTTTTAACTGTTTTTAAAAATTGAAATGGTCAGAGCATAGTCTCAGGTGTCCTGGCAACTTATTCCAAAGGGACACCCCTGTTAAATGTAAAACTACTATAAATAAAAAATTCACTGGAGTAGCTTTGATGCCCGCCATGTTTAAGAAGTTGTTCAATTGAAAATTATATGGCCACGCCCTAAAGCAGTATCGTTGCACGAAACATGCATGTCGGCATTGGCGTTCTGCTGTTCCTAGTATCAGCTAATTTTTGAACCAGGACTTCAAAGATAAGTCTCGCCTAAATTACTCATTCAAGCTTAAAAGCTGGATTCTTATTAAGTATAAGCTAATAAAAATAATATAGCTGTTTAGTGGTGTATGAGCCTATGAGGAAGCATCAGCAGTAAAAAGCTCCATAAATTGATATCTTGTATATCTGGAGTACCGTTTCTAATAGCTCTGTAAACACTACCTGAGAATTGTTTGGATGTCAGTGAAAGTATTCTACTGCAAAGCTCTGTGAATATTTTCAGCTGACAAATGGTGTGATTTGCATATTTTTGTGAAATCTGATAAATAAAAAATTAACATGCTGGTGTCAATGGTGTGGGGGTGAATGTTCCTTCAGTAGATATCAGTGGGTGTACACCAGTGGTCTCAAACTCGCGGCCCGGGGGCCACATGCGGCCCGCAAGGTACTATTTTGAGGCCCTCGGTATGTTTATCATAATCACAAAAGTCAAATAAAACAGTTTCTCGATCATATGTCTCTTTAGCTATAAATGACAATATTATTATTAAGACAGCCAAAAGGAAAGATTTATAAACTATAAAGAGTTTTTTTTACCTCATGCAAAATTGTCATTTCTTTAATAAGTCATTAACTATTTTTTTCTGAGGCCCTCCAAGAACCTACAAATCTAAAATGTGGCCCTGCAAAGGGTTTGAGTTTGAGACCACCGGTGTACACCCTTTCCTGCTTCTTTGAATCACCGCTACCTAGATCTCCTTTCTGGGCTTTCCCTTTTACCTCAAAGTCACTGTGCCACCTGTCCCTTACAGTAGCATTTGCATCGAAGCAGCAGCAACCCTGGGAAAAAAGTTCATAGTGGGACATTTCTGAGGGCAAAGTAGTGCTGCATAGCTTCTTTGGAAGCAAGATGTACAAGTCTGATAAATAAACAAAACTGATGACATAAAACTTTGGAGCAGCCCTAAAATGTGATTAAAATTAAAAAAAAAAAAAAAAAAAAATTTCCAGTATTTCAAGTTCCATTTAAAATTTTGTGGTTAAGGAAGAGTCATGGAACTGCAATGGACATGAAAGCTTTTATTGAGAGTGACGTCTGCTCAAGCCTGTTGCTGCTAGCCCCAACACTTTTCTATGCCATTGAACTGCTAACAACTGTAAAGCCTTTTTAGTTTCTCTCTTTCAGGGAGGCAGATGACCACCGTGTCTCAGACAATCCTCTTGCGATATTCCTCTTGGCCGCTGGTGATTAATTGTGGGTTTTGCTGCTCAGAATCCAGCTAACAAGCATCACATCTGTCTGGACAATAGCTCAACTTTCCTTGCCAATGTGAACTTCATGGACCATTGAAACTTCCCTCCCAAGGGCAATTCTAGTACCAGCAGAGTTAAAATCTAGAAATTTGTAAATACACAAAGAAAAGCCAGTGGGTTGTTTTTTTTAACATGTTAGATCTGCCCATGTGCTTAATACATTTTTGAACCTATTTCACAATTGCTTTGAGATCTCACTGTGACATTAGTTAGAAGATGTTAGTTTTAATCCATCTGGAAACCCTTTAGATAGCTTTGCAGTTTATTTAACAATAAAAACAAGAATGTGATGAATACGGAGTTTAAAAGTAAAGACCGAATCTGAAGGTGGCAACAGGAAACAAATGCTTTTGGAGAAAAAGAAAAGTAAGAGTCCACCCCTAGAAAAGTTTTTAAAATATTCTCTGATTTTTTAAATTTAACTTCTCTCTTATACTTGGTTTTACTAAACCGTGAGTCGGCGAGGTAAATGCTCTGACAGCTCATAGGAATGCTTTGAGCATCGAAGCATTAACCTCGCTGGTCCGTAGTAGAAGCCTCTACCGTGGTTTAGTAAAAGGAGCAGCGTGGAACATTCAGCATGGCTCCCTGTGCTAATAACTGCTATCACGGTTTAGTAAAAAGGGGGGCGGTAATAAATATTTCATATTACAAAACAAGCGTCTCTTCAATAATTTCTTAAAAACACCAAAGTTACTCTACTGCTTTACTGGTTGCTGGTGAACATATACCTCCCATTTTAATATTGGCTTGATAGGTTTGAAAATTAGAGAAAAGGTCTGTGGCACTTTGCACCAAGGTGGGCTGACTGGCAGTGCTATGTGCACCCTCATCACTTGTACGCACCTGCACGATGTTGGATGGCAGTATGCATGTAGATTCAAAATTAGTATTGAAAATTACATTTGTAAGCCTAAAATCTTTTGGTGGATCCCAGAGCTTTCTTGTGTCCACCTTGTGGCCCTTTACATGGAAAAGGTTTCGCCCCCATACCTTTTTTGCCCCCAGGATGTTTTTGCCCATTCACATTTCACCCCTGAATACTTTTCATCACCCTCCCTCCCCCCACCCCACCTTTCCCCCCTCCACATTTTGCCCTTGGGTGCTATAGTTTCACCCCCATATGTTGCCCTGGGGTATTTTTCACCCCCTACCTCCCAGAATTTTCATCCCAGTTAATTTTGACCCAGTTATAGTAAAGCCAAAGAGTGAAATTTTAATTTTCATTAAAAAAGTCCAAAAATCACTTTTAAAAACAAAGCGATCAAATAAAAAGTCAATACAACAAAACAAGCACAGAAATCACAACGAGCCACAACTAGAAAATGAAATTTTAGACAATCCTGCGTAGATTGTCCAAATCTTGCACAATACGTTTGATCCTTGCTGAAATTGCAGGATATTTCTTGTTCCTGGCATTGGCAGGATTTCTGGCTAGGATTTGAGTGATTTCAAAATTGTGGAGTCATTTCTGATGTTTCAGGCAGTTGATGAACTGGTAAATGTTTGGATAAAGAATACCACACATTTCTTAAAAGCTGTGATGTCATCCTTCATCATTCTCCTACCACTCTTGGCTCTGCCCCCAACTGTGATGTTTGCTGAAGACTTGATTCTGTCCCACTCATTGTCCTACCACTCTTGGCTCCACCCCAATTGTGACATGTAAGTGAAGGGAATTAACCTGACTACTTATTCCAGCTGGCCAGGTTCTGCTCCTTCGAGAGACTCCTATGCAATGACTATCATTTTGGTCTCGGACTTATTTGGATCTCTGACGAGGTATAATCTTTCAGCTTTCTTTTGCATTTTACTCTTGTCACTAATGGCTCTATCTTGTGCCTGTAATGTCTCTTCCATCTTTGTAATAGTTGGGAATTGTCCTTCTCAGATACCTTTTTTTCCTAGGCCTCGTTGTCTTACGTGTTGTGCTATTTCTATTATTGACAATTCTCTAGCAAGGTATCCTTCCAATCTTTTACCATCTAGTACTGCTACTACTCATTCATCTTTTTCCTCTCTTTCGTTTCTATTTCTAAATTGTCGAGCAATTCGCTCTAAGACTGCTTTAATTCATGATATGTTAGAAGCCAACTCTCATTCAATATTTTTAATGACTGAGACCTGACTTTGTGAAGGTGAAGAAACTCTATTAATACAATGTTTAACTAATAATTATTCTGCTTTGCATTCTCCAAGGCCTCTGGGTAAACGAGGAGGAGAATTGGCAATATTTTTTCCGTTGGATGTAGCTGTGGTACAGCTATCACTTTCACCTCCTTCATTTACTGAAGCTATGTTATTTTGGTTTCCCACTGCATCTTTACATGTATTATTAATTTATTTACCTCCAGCTCCATCTGTTTCCATTCAGACTCATTTTTTATTTTTCTTTTGGACATATCATTGAAATACCCAAATCTATTGATTCTTGGTGATTTCATTATTGGACTTGGAGGATGAGGTGTACAGCGTCAGTGTCTTGGAGACAAACATGTTTGTTTTTTTTTGGTTACATAGAAGTTGCTGGACCCCTGTTCGTTTGCAGAAAGTAGATAGTTCTAAGTCTAATAGATGCTGGCACTGTCATCTAGATATAGGGACACTGGATCATATGTTGTTCTATTGTTCTTTAATATTCAACTTTGGAGGTCAATATGGGGACAGATTAATATCATACTAGAGTCATCAATTCCATTGACATATGTTCAATGTTTGTTGATACATGTTCCAAAGTTGAACTGGAAACAGATGTGTTTGACAGCCTCTGTGATTCATTCAGCCAATGTAGGCGTCTTCAAAGTAATTTGCAATGGGTAGTGCTTCTTGAGGAAAACTGGGATTCTCCAACAGCTCTTTGGATAATTGCACAACATTCTATGGTGAGAGAAAGGCAAAGGCTAGTGTCATGCAGATCCAACAGACAAATTCATGATCACTTTGCTATTGTATTGGTATTCCTTCCTCCCTCCCTAAATGGTAGCCCACATTGATAACTGTGGCCAATTTATGTGCAATTTTTGATGATAAGATTGAGATACTGTAATTGTGTCAAGTTTAGGGTGATCTAAGCGAGTCCAACTGTTGTTTTTTATTTTAGTTGTATTGGAGGAAGAACTTTTTTCCCTTTTTCCCTCTTTTTTTGTGGTAGCTTGATCGCATTAAAGGGATCATAGACTTCTACCTTACACCAAGGGGATGATGTCATGAATTTTATCTGAAACAACTGGATAAAAGGCCTTCTCACAGAAAACTCCCCCACACCATGTGAAAAAATGAGATCAGTCAGGAAACAACAGAATCCTAGCTCAGGTGTTTAATATTTCATGCCCTGTTAACAATTTCTGTTCTTGCTATATATTAAAATCAATAAAATCTTTGAACTAAAAAAAAAAAGATTGTTTCCAAGTCTTCAAATAAGTGAAGCTGCCTTTCCTGCTTCTGCTTAATTCATGTTTGCAATGTAGGGCCTTTACCATTATATGAATACTCCAGGCTTACAGGGGAAATGAGCACATATAATATCTAGAGACACAGCAGTAACAAGAGCCATATAAGAAGATCAATGAGTGCATTCTCTTCTTTTTAAATGTCTACTTATGTTGATCAGCTATAAATCATGCTCTATATGTAGGCCCCAGGATATTCTGAAGGAACATACCTCTTCAAAAAGGTAATTGGGCAATCTACACAGAATCTGGGGGATAACCTTTAACTCCTATATTCAGGTGAATTTTCAGCAGAAAACTTTATGCTCATTTGGCACAAATTTAGAAGCCTAAAAGAAGGTTTAAATTTAGGAACTCAGTTTTTTGGAGTACTTGGGTCCCTACATTTTTTGTAGTCCTTTAACTTTGCATATAAACTCTTAGATGATGAACAATCATTATAAATATGTACCTCTAATAATTTGAGGGTATACCTGATATGTTCATCTCAGCTCTTTACAGTGTCAGCAATATACTAAAGCTGTGGAGTTATAAGGTGTGGTGACAGTGGGGCTTTGACTATACCTTAATTTTCCTTGGGAATGTGCAAACCTATGGCCATTCTCAGTTTGCAGGTAGTCCACTCCCTGTGGTACAAGAATAACACTACTTGTAATCAGTGCTCCTAGGCTGCTTCTTAAAGGGGCAGGGTGAATTATTTTCTTTCTGAAGCCCCTCTTTTGCCAGAACAACCTTCCTGACGGTCCCTTTCTCCCCTAAACTCTACACCTCATCTCCATAGGACACTGGTACTGGTTTGCAAAGCCTGGGAAGAGTAATGGTGTTGAGGCCTTTCTGAAATCCTTGCGTTGAAATGCCATTTCTGAAATCAACTCAAAGAAGACTGAAGGGACATAGGATAATTATCGTACCAGATTTGGATTTTTTTATATGTACTCATTCCAAATCTCTTGCTAATTAAAAAAAAAAAAGTCTCCCTGCTATGCAACTTGCCTTTAACGAGGTGGTGCTAGTGTAACATATGGACACCTTTAAATATTAGGTAGGCCACTGATGACAGAGAGACTCCATTCTGAGGTCCTACCTCTCCAGGCAAGATTAGGGTAAAAGGTCACAGCCACCATATTGGATGAGGGCCGACCACAATCAGGGACAGGAGCAAGTGGCATTATTCCTGCCTCAAAGATCCTCTGCAGGACTCACAAAGAATTGAGTTAAACTTGAGGGGGGGGGGGGGGGGGGGGGCTGTGGTGAAGGGTGGGGTCAGAAGAGGGCAGCTGTGGGAGGATGGACAGAAGAAGGGCCTTGGATTTGGGGATGGGGGGGAGTTTTGAAATCATGAGGTAATTGTTGTTAGCAAATGAAACCCTACTCTTCCTTATTTGCCAATGACAGAGGAAATGTCACTGATACATCGCTAATGACTGCCCATCCCTATTTATATCTGCAAGACTCAAAGTCTGCAAGACTCAAAGCTGCTTCTTTTCCCACAGGGGGGTCACAGATCTGAAGCTTCTTCATCTAGAGTGGAAGGCCAATATGCTGAGATAGAGACCTGCCTCTCCCTGCCCCTTTGAGGATGGGACATCGTCGCCTCTGTGTATCCCTATGCAACCGATTGGCTGCTTCCCTTGCTGGGTGCAGAGCACAAGGAGGCACCACCAGGGCTGCCTAACAACCTCAGCTGAACTGTACTTTTAAATTGTCCAGTTTTTTCTGTAACGAAATACTGTACAAAGTGTCCGAAAACTGGACTGTTGGCAACCTTAACGAACACCAAAATCTGGTTTACATTTTTGTTTCTGCAAGCATATCATCAGTGAATGGAAGCCTTAACAACTTGAATAATGTTAGGGAAAATGCACTCCTGCCCAAGATAATAAAAATCCTGCTCCTAATAAGCCAAGTCAGATTCCCAGTTGAAAAGTTTACTTCATTGATGAGCAAAAGGCCTAAAACCTGAGTTTTAGCCTCTGGTGTCCTTTTCCATTGAATATACTGGTGATAATACCTATAAAGTTACGTGAGCTTAATTTATAACATATCCAGAGCAGTTTCTTGGCATTCCAATATAACAATGCATATAGAATGTTTCAAACGGTCTCTTCTCGTGAAAACCTCTGTTTCTGTGAAAAGCTTTCTAGGGCAAGTGTTTGATTTGGAAGGAGTTCAGGGAAACTCTGTGGTTGTTATCACAATAGCCAGCTTCTTATATCATTAACATTTCCCAAAAGGTGTCTTTTTTTTTTTTTTAATTCTGAGATTCTTGCTTGCAATATATTTCTTCAGGGAAAAATATGATATTGCCCCTATTATATTTCTGCACCCTGGAATTTACATGGTTGGGGGGGGGGGTTCTTCAACTTTCAGCCCCTGGCTTGGTCAAGCTACCCTGGCCTTAGATATTCAAACACAGAGGCTGGCTTCCTTGGAAAATGCTTAATCCAGCAAACATGAGGCTGGTGGGTAATCAATACCACAGGACAGGATTAAAAACACATACTTTAAAAACATCTGGCAGGATTTAAAAAATGGGTCTCCAGTTGCAAGCTGCAGCTGACGCAGGAAACAAACACTCACTATTTTAAGGTAGTGCCTATTATGCTCATTTTTCAAACTTTATGCTTGTTATTCATATCAGGTAAATGTGAATGGAAAATGAAATTAAAAAATGAATTTAGAAAGATGGTTAAAACCCCTACCAATCCCCAGCCCTTTTGTTTTAAAGATTTGGACTTGAGCTTTCAAAGGGAGAGAGGGCAGTGGGAGGACATGCATTTCTTTTCTGCGTACTGCAACAAAGGGCTCCTTTTACAAAGGGGCGCTAGCGGTTTAATGCGTGTAATAGCGCGTGCTAAACCGCCAGATGCGCTAGCCGCTACCGCCTCCTCCTGAGCAGGCCGTAATTTTTGGCCAGCGGGGGGGGTTAGCGCGTGATGAAAAGTCACGCGCGTTAAACCCGCCAGCGCGGCTTTGTAAAAGGAGCCCAAAGTTTCCCGAGAAGCCATTTTTCTTTTGGATCAAGAGGAAAAGCGATGAAGGCATTGTCATCCAAATGTGATTTGTCATCAAAATCAAAATCATGGGACAATTTTCTGGTACTGAGTAGGTAGGTCAGGGTGCTTTGCTTTTTTTTTTATTTTCAAAAGTACACAAATATGAGACGTAAGCATGAGTTTCTAAAAATGTTTTCGTAGAACTTGCAAAGCTAATTTGTTCAAAAGAACTTTAAAATACCACATAGAAAATATTCAGATCAATATTCAAAAGAATTTGGGCAGCTGGCAGCTGCACCATTGGCATAAAAGTTTTTAAACAAGACACAGCAGCTGGAACAGTGGTCGTCAACTTGGCAGCTAAGCTTCAATGCTAAAAAATGTAAAGTGATGCACCTAGGTAAAAAAAATCCACACAGAACTTACACACTAAATGGTGAAACCTTGTCCAGGACCACGGCAGAACGTGATTTAGGAGTGATCATTAGTGATGATATGAAGACTGCCAATCAGGTGGAGAAGGCTTCGTCCAAGGCAAGACAAATGATGGGCTGCATCTGTAGGGGTTTTGTCAGCAGAAAACCTGAAGTCAAAATGCCGTTGTACAGATCCATGGTGAGACCTCATCTGGAGTATTGTGTTCAATTCTGGAGACCGCACTACCGGAAAGATGTGTTGAGAATTGAGTCGGTTCAGCGAATGGCTACCAGGATGGTCTTGGGGCTCAGGGAACTCACGTACGAAGAAAGGCTAAAAAAACTGTGGATGTACTCGCTGGAAGAACAAAGAAAGAGGGGAGCCATGATTGAGACCTTTAAGTATATTATGGGACGTATAGAGGTCAAAGATGCTATCTTCTGTCTTACAGGGCCCTCGGTTACAAGAGGGCACTCGCTGAAAGTCAGGGGAGGGAAATTTCATGGTGATACCAGGAAGTACTTCTTAACCGAAAGGGTAGTCGATCATTGGAACGAGCTACCTCAGCAGGTGATTGAGGCCAACAACGTGTCAGATTTTAAGAGAAAATGGGATATTCACGTGGGATCTTTAGGGGAATAAAAGTCAGGGAGTGGGTCATTGGTGTGGGCAGACTTGATGGGCTAAGGCCCTTTTCTGCCGTCAATTTCTATGTTTCTATATAACTTTGCATATGAAACTTGTGCTCCCAAATGGTTGAAGGAGGCCAGAGACTTGAAAAATACATACATGCTCTGGATTAATAACGACTCCCAAGTGCACTTGCATAAGTGAAAGTCTTTTACACAATTTAGTTTTACTAAAAGCAAAGTGGATTGAATTGTAGAGCAATAAAGTTGTTGGGATAAAAACATTAACAATAGTTTCAAGTTTTATTTGGATTTTATATACCACCTATCAAAGTTATCTAAGTGGTTTTACAATCAGGTACTCAAGCATTTTCCCTATCTGTCCCAGTGGGCTCACAATCTATCTAATGTACCTGGGGCTATGGAGGATTAAGTGACTTGACCAGCGTCACAAGGAGCAGTGTGGGGGGTGCTGAGGCTGTAGTTTCAACCACTGCGCCAGACACTCCTCCATTCGTCGCAATAACTTGTTTACTTTCACTTAAGTAAACTTTTTGATATGTTCTTCACTGTACTGTTACTTAATTGAAATATTAAAAAATACATGTATTTTTACTTTTAATTAAGTACTTTGACCAAGTTCTTTGAACAATACTGTAAGTTATACATGCAGTCTGGACAAGATAAGTTTCAAACTGTTTTCGCATTTAATATTTTGAATTATATTGAAGTGATGATTTGATGAATAATTCAAGATTTGAAGGAGGTTTTTCTGCCAATGATAGAAATTATCTGTCAGAACTAATTGGATCTCAGAGGTACTCAGCCTAAATTTGTTCAGCTTAGGGGGTACTTGGTTTGAAGAAGATGAGAAATACAGGTTTATGAAATACATTTATGTGCGTGTAGTTTACACGCAAATATTCTTCTGTTTTTGCTGCTTTATATCAGGACCTTCCTTCTACAAGAAGCTTCTATTCCTTTGTGGTACGTTACTACATTTTAAGCCTACTTTAGATAAATATAGAAGTCACCTTTTCCTGATATTGACGGGAATAGCTGTTCAATTAATCACACACAATTGGAAAAACCATGACAGGATTAATTACACCTTTTTGGTGGGTAAATGTGTGTACCACATATAAATATGAAAGAATGATGGCAGAACGTTTGGGGGTTAGTAAGCTCTTTAATGATCTATGGAGCCCATTGACTAATTTTTTTACATGATAGTAAGGGACATGTTTCTTTTTTTTCATTGATTTCCTTACACATCCAGGGAGGGTGGGGAGGAGGGGAATTTATTTTTGAAAGATAAATTATTTAATTATAATATTGTATTTACATCAAATGTAGTATTATTTTATAATGAAGATGAGAATGGGAGAAAATAATTGTTTTAATGTATAATTATATAGTTAATAGTGTGTGTTCTACAGTATTTCTGATTTATCATTTGTATTACACTATCAAAGTTTAAAAATCAATAAAGATTTATATATAAAAAAAAAAAAAACGTGGATGGGAAGGCTAGACTTAGGAGAGAATCAAGCAAAGCGTAAATCAAGCAGGATCAAGAATCAGATGTACAGCAGGAATTAGACATGGAACAGGAATCATGGATAGAGTGGAAGCCAACAGTGGTGGGAATCATGGCAACCAAGGGTAGAAAAGGAATCATGCATGAAGCAAGTAGTGGCTTAGGTAAAGAGTGCCGGGATCAGCATCTGGATAACATGCCACTGAGGACTTCGCACCGGGGGAGTCTGGGCCATGGAGCTCTTCATTTGGTTGGGTTTGGGCATTCCAGACAGCAAAGAACTTAGGGAAGTTCTGGCAGCTCCGCAGACTGACCTTTTCAATGAGTCTCTAGAGTTAGGAGTGGTACCGGAGGACTGGAGAAGGGCGGATGTGGTCCCTCTCCACAAAAGTGGAAGTAAGGAAGATGTAGGAAATTACAGGCTGGTAAGTTTGACTTCTGTGGTAAGCAAATTAATGAAATGCTTTTAAAACAGAGAATGGTCAAGTTTCTGAAATCCTGTTGATTACAGGACTGGAGGCAACATGGATTCACTAGAGGTAGGTCTTGTCAGACAAATCTGATCAATTTTTTTGACTGGGTGACCAGAGATTTGGATAGAGGATGTGCGCTAGATGTGCTAGATTTAGATTTTGGCAAAGCCTTTGACAGTGTTCCACACAGACGTCTAATAAATAAACTGAGTGACCTTGGGATGGGTCCCAAAGTGATGGGCTGGGTCAAGAACTGGTTGAATGGAAGGCAACAGAGGATAGTGATCAATGGAGATTGCTCTTGGGCTCTTCAGCAGTATCATTTTTATTGCCTCCTTGCAGATGATACTAAAATTTGCACTAGAGTAGACACGCTGGATGGTGTGAATAACATGAAGAAAGACCTTGTAAAGCTTGAAGAATGATCTGAAATTTGGCAGTTAAAATTTAATGCTAAGAAATGCAAGGTCATACATTTGGGCTGCAAAAACCCGAGGGAACGGTACAGTTTAGGGGGTGAAGAACTTATGTGCATGACAGAACAGTGGAACTTGGGTATGATTGTATGTGATGATCTTAAGGTGGCCAAACAGGTTGAAAAGGTGACGGCGATAGCTAGAAGGATGCTAGTTTAGGGAGAGTTATGGCCAGTAGGAATAAGGAGGTATTGTTGCTTCTGTATAAGACTCTGGTGAGACCTCATTTAGAATATTGTGTACAATTCTGGAGGCCACACCTTCAAAAAGATATAAAAAGGATGGAGTTGGTCCAGAGGAAGGCTACAAAAATGGTGTGTGGTCTTCGTGATAAGGCATATGGGGACAGATTTAAAGATCTCAATATGTATACTTTGGAGGAAAGGCGGGTGAGGAGAGATATGATAGAGTCATTTAAATACCTACATAATATAAATGTGCATGAGTCGAGTCTCTTTCATTTGAAATGAAACTCTGCAATGAGAGGGCATAGGATGAAGTTAAGAAGTGATAGGCTCCGGAGTAATTTGAGGAAATACTTTTTTACAGAAAGGGTGGTAGATGCGTGAAACAGTCTCCCGGAAGAGGTGGTGGAATCAGAGACTGTGTCTGAATTCAAGAGGGCCTGGGATTGGCATGTGGGATCTCTCGAAGAGAGAAAGAGATAATGGTTACTGTGGATGGGCAGACTAGATAGGCCATTTGGCTGTTATCTGCCGTCATGTTTCTATGTTTAATTACGGGGTGGGTATGAGAGCGGAGAGGATTGGGTGGCCCTCTCAGTCCATCCCCCTCCCCTCACAATAAAAGGGCTGTTGGGTATGCCCCTAGAAGTCAGTAGAGAAAAACTTGCAGTGAAATATCACAAGTTACTGGGATAGCAGTAGATTCAAGTCAGGCACCCTAAAAGCAGTTGAACTAGCAAGGTTGTGTTTGATCGGACTTCCTTTTTTACTGCAATTGAAAAAGATACACTTCTTGCTCTGAGGGGTAGGCTTTTTCATTTGCCTCTTGTGGTCATATTTCTGTATGCTCGTAGCAAATCCTTGCCCCCTGTATGTTTCAAAGGCACAGAGATTTTACAGTATATAATCAGCATAAAATAAGTGCATACTTGGCCTTCACAAACAGGTGGCCTGTTATAAAATTACCCTCAAAAGTACTAAATCTTCATGCATAATTTGTTATACACAAAAGTTTATTCAAATTTATAATGAGCTCATTTAGTACAGCTTTGGCATTCAAAGAAGGCTTTGCAGGCTCATATTTGCTGAAAGAGAATTACACTTTTCTGAGATGTAATTATCTTTTTTTTTTTTCTTGTTAACTCCGTTAGCTAATTTTTACAAGAGGTCCTATCTTGGGGTAAATCCCCTGGATTAATACATTGGATAATTTTCAGATGAACAGATATAATTCTTCCTTTTTGATGAACATCTGTACCTGCACCCCCTCCCCCCACCATCCCATACTGCTTCCTTGGTATCTATGAATCAAATGCATGGGTAGTAGAAGGAATCTTTCTATCCGTGTATAATTTGCAGGCCTTAACAGCAGCCAAAAAGACATTTCTCTTAACATGCTGTGCAAGCTGAAAATTACCGATCTGGATCGTTGTTGGGCGATTCTTGGCCGAGTTTTACCGAGCGACCGATTCACAACAGATTCTGCATGCAAATGATCTGATCGGACGCATGCCCTACAGCGATAATGTTCGGATATTTTACTGTAAATTGGGGTTATCTTAGCACAAGGTCCCATTTTATACACTAAGACCCTGTGATAAAATACCCCAACTTGTGGTAAAATAACATGACTTAACAGTAGCCCCATAAGGGGGGAGGGAGGCCTTCTGGATTGGCCGGGGTGGCCCAACAGTCCGGGCAACACCAAGATAACGATGAAGAGCCCTCCGTCTTCTGCTACCCTCCCGCTGCCTGTCAGGGAGTCCGGAGTCTATACAAGGCCCAGCACTGGCGCTAGCTTAACTGATGCATAGCCTTCGAGTCTATCACTCGTGAGGCCCTGTTGGTACCACCCCTGTGATGCAAATGTGTCAAAGTGGGTGGAACCGGCAGGACCTTCCCGAGTGCATGGATGTGAAGGCTCTTCAGCGGAGAGGGACAAGCCGCTGGAGGAAGGGGGGTGGGGGGCGGGAGACCCGTACCACAAGCGGCTCCTGCACAAACACTGCTATGGATGGATCGCTGTAGAGTGATTGAGACACATTCGCAGATTATCCTTGTCGGTTGTAGATGCAATTTGCCCATGCGCTTGCTCTTCGCACAAGCGAGCTCAAAATAAAGGGGTGGGGGTGGGGTGGCTGCAGTTTACTTGCTGGCCCTACGAGTGGACATTTTAAAAGGAATGATTTCAATTTTTGTGCAGCCAGATTATGGAACAGAACATGCTTTAAACCCATGGGTTAAAACCACGGTCTCGCATTGCGCTTTTTGCAGAATATATAAAAAGGGAATTCATATGCATATGTATAGATATTTTACAGTTTTATTTTTTATTTTGACGGTTGTTTTATATGGGGTTGTAACCTCGATCCTGAGATTTTAGGGCGGAAGAGAGCAGGAGAGTCGGCAAGGACAGTAAGCAACTGGTCCTCAGCCGTCGCTTCATTTCGGATCGGCAAACCCAATCGGTGTTTCTTCTTCTGCTTAGTGAATCGATGGCTTCCTACTTATGCATATGGAGGTTCTGAAAGGTAATTTATTATTCGCTCTTCACAATAAAACCATAACAGTACAAATTTAAATACAAGTTAATAGTCCACATGTCATTGTCCTTGATATCTGTTTGTTTCTCTGATTCGTGGACTAGTTTCCTTAGAGAGCCAAACTTCCTGATTTAAAGAATAAGATTGATGTATAAAAATTGATGGCCCAGGGTGTTTTACTGGCTGAAGAAACACGTGCTGATTACTGTAAATCTGTCCTCTGAATTGATTATCCGCTCGCATAGTCTGCTAATTGAGAGTAAAGGGCACACCTGTAGCTTTTACTTCTCAGGGTCATGCATTCAAGCTCTCTCCATTCAGCCACTGACTGTGTAAAGGTCAAATTCCAGCACGGCATCTTCTAGCACGCTGAGCAACCATTAGAGCAAAATTAATGTCTTTCCTGCCGGTCTTCCAGCAATACTGATTTGTTTGCTTTTTTCCTTCTCGCAAAAAACGAAAATCTCTTCTACACCACTCACATGCTTTTTGTGTCCAGCTGAGGCAGTTTTTAAGCCCAACATCTGAGGGATCTGTTCACTAATATGCAGCAAAGTTTTGTGTGTACCGCAATTCAGCAGTAAAAATTAATACTCAGTAAGTACAAGGCTATGGGATGGCTGTGCAGAGAGTGATCAGTATGTTCCCTGCAGTTACTGAGAAAACAAAAAAAACCCTGTGGAGTGACGATGTTCCTAAATGGACTTTATTTGTAAGGGCCTTTCCATTGCAAATGCAAGCAGTGTCTCACTTCCGGTTCACCACACAATTGTTTCCCACATACTCACCTTTATAGGACCCCCCAGGGACCCCTGAAGAAGACTTTTTGTCGAAACGCGGACCGTGTTGGGTCCTGTATCCCTAGCGGACTAGGTCCTTTAAGGCTCTTATGTGGATGATTTACTTTTATGTGGATGGAATTATTTTATGTGGATGATTTCAGTGTACCTTTGGAACTTTGACACTTTCAAATAAAGTCCATTTAGGAACATCGTCACACCACAGAGTTTTTTTGGTTTTCTCTGGATTTTCTTCTTTGTGGATATTTTGGGGTCAATTCCTTTTGTTTTTTGCTCCCTGCAGTTACTGTACAGAAATGTTCTTTACAGAGTGTTACATTAATTCACAGAGAGAAAGTTATCAAGGTGTTCGGATATTTTACTGTAAGTTGGGGTTATCTTAGCACAAGGTCCCATTTTATACAATAAGACCCTGTGATAAAATACCCCAACTTGTGGTAAAATAACATGACTTAACAGTAGCCCCATAAGGGGGGAGCGGTGGGGGGAGGGAAGACTTCTGGGTCGGCCGGGGTGGTCCAACAGTCCGGGCAACACCAAGATAATGATGAAGAGCCCTCCGTCTTCTGCCACCCTCCCGCTGCCTGTCAGGGAGTCCGGAGTCCATACAAGGCCCAGCACTGGCGCTAGCTTAACTGATGCAGAGCCTTTGAGTCTATCACTCGTGAGGCCCTGTTGGTACCACCCCTGTGGTGCAAATGTGTCAAAGTGGGTGGAACCGGCAGAACCTTCCCAAGTGCATGGACGTGAAGGCTCTTCAGCGGAGAGGGACAAGCCGCTGGAGAAAAAGGGGGGGGAGACCCGTACCACAAGCGGCTCCTGCACAAACACTGCTATAGATGGATACAGGTATCCCGTTTATTAATGAATATGCATGACACATATTTGCATGCCTGTCTCCTCCATTATATGCAAATTTCTCTCATGCATATTCATTAGGGATATCCTGAAAACCCAACTGGCTGGGGTTTCCCTAGGACATGGTTAAGAACCACTAGAATAGTGCTTAGCAACTAATTGTTATGCATACACATGTACATTCATGCACATAATTGCTACCATTCTATTATTTAATTTATTTTCTATCCCATTCTCTCCAATGAGCTCAGAATGGGTTACATGTTGACATATGTGGAGAAACATACCACTTATTAGGGACAGTGCACCTACTACCATCAGCTATTATTGTGTCTTATAAGAACTAAACTCAGGAAAGTGCCTCAGAATCGGAGCCTACGTACAGTCTTGATCACAGACTGAAGTTGTCAGTGTAGTTTTTTTAGCTCCTTAGCTCCAGTCATAGGCCAAAAACCTGAGAATGTGTATTAGTATTTTTTAATAATTTTTATAAATATTTTTAATACTTTTTTGAATAAATAATTTTAAATATTCTAAGTAACTGAATGTTATTTTAGTAGATGCAACTATTCCTAAGTTTTGAAAAAACTTGCAACTGAGCACTTATCTCAATCTTCTTTCATGTGCTTCAGTATTGCCTCAGCTTCAAATGATTCATTGTTTGCTGTTAGATTGCTGCCACTGCCGTTTCTGCCAATAGATTCTGTAATCCAACTGATAATAAAGAATACACTCTTAAACACTCTTCTAATTGTAAATCGGAGGGTGTTATATATATCTTACAATGTCCATGTAAGCTAATTTATGTTGGACAGACATCCCGGAGATTTAATATAAGATTAACTGAACATAAAAGTAATATCAAAAATCAAGTGGTAGGAGCTCCTTTAGCCAAACACTGCATTGAAGCGAATCATGACTTCTTTTCTTTGAAAGCCACTATCATTGAGATTGTTCACCGGAGTAACAGAGGGGGCAATTTTAAACGATATTTAGCCCAATGGGAACAGCGTTGGATTATTCGATTGGGATCTTTATCACCAAAAGGTTTAAATAAGAATGTAGAGTGGCAGCATTTTTACTAATTTTTTGTCAAAATTGACTAGGAAATGGCTAGATAAACAACTAGCTTATACTGTAGTTCCCTTAAGGGTTAATGTCGGAAAAATGACGTCAGCACGTAATACAACGTTCATAGTCAGCACGTTATTATGTGAGTATAAAATGTATGCCGGTGCCATCTTGTCCCGGTTTGAAAAACTTCTGGCGGCTGTGAACAGTAAGTTATTCTCTGCTACTATGGAATTAAGAAATGATATCAGTACATAGATAACTTTTCTTTTCTTTTTATTCTTTTAATTATACTATAGATGCTGTATTGATTTTGCCGTTGGCCCTGAAGCAGTGGAAAAAGTAGTGTATCCACGAAACGGCAGTGGCAGCAATCTAACAGCAAACAATGAATCATTTGAAGCTGAGGCAATACTGAAGCACATGAAAGAAGAATGAGATAAGTGCTCAGTTGCAAGTTTTTTCAAAACTTAGGAATAGTTGCATCTACTAAAATAACATTCAGTTACTTAGAATATTTAAAATTATTTATTCAAAAAAGTATTAAAAATATTTATAAAAATTATTAAAAAATACTAATACACATTCTCAGGTTTTTGGCCTATGACTGGAGCTAAGGAGCTAAAAAAACTACGCTGACAACTTCAGTCTGTGATCAAGACTGTGCGTAGGCTCCGATTCTGAGGCCCTTTCCTGAGTTTAGTTCTTATAAGACACTATAATAGCTGATGGTAGTAGGTGCACTGTCCCTAATAAGTGGTATGTTTTGGCATATATAATAGGTTGAATCCTTTGAGCCACTTTGGGTGACACCTTATAAGTTATTTGACATATGTGGAGAGACATAATCCAAAGTCTGCCTAAGTTTGAGGTTGGACATTTTGTACAAGACGTCCACAACCCCAGTAGGAAAAATGTCCATTTTCAAAGCTGCCAAACATCTTTTATTTTTGAAAATGAGCTAGGCATTTGTTTTGGTACTTAGGATGTCTACCTTTTTTGCCTATTTTCAAAAATAAAAATGTCCACGTGAAAAATGTACAAAAGCAAGTTTCGTAGACGTACCCACTAACTACCTTGTCTGATTGTGGCAGAGGAATCCCCATCAGCTGAGCTGGTTTTGGGGATTCCTGGCAGCTCAGTTGATGGGGATTCCCCCTGCCAGGATCAGCTGAGCCATGGAGCCCTACACCTCTCCCCCTGACATCCCTGGACCTCCCTGACATCTCCTGATATCCTGGACCTCCCCAATATCCCCTGACAACCCCGACATCCCCCTATCATCCTGGACCTCCCCGACATGCTCTGACATCTCCACTCCCTCCCCCACATCCGCCAACATTCCTGGACTTCCCCTCCCACATCCCCAGATCCCCCGTACCTTCGGATGAGAAAACGGCAGGAGGTAAACTCACTCCCTACTACCTACAGGGCTGCGTGCTGCAAATGATGGGGGCTGCTCCCTCCCAATGCATCTTGGAGGGGGATTTGGGGGATGTAGGGGATGTCAGGGGATGTAAGGGGAGGTTCGGGGATGTCATGGGGAGGGGTGTAGGCTCTGCAGCTCAGCTGATCCTGGCAGAGGGAATCCCCATCAGCTGAGCCACCAGGAATCCCCGAAATCAGCTCAGCTGATGGGGTTCCTCTGCTGCGATCAGCTGATGGGAAGCCTATGGTTTTTTCTTTTTTATTGCTCTTTGGGTGGTGGGAGGGGGTCGTGACTACTGGGGGAGTAAGAGGGGTCATGCCTTAAATCCTCAAATGGTCTTTTTGTCAGTTTGTTGAACTTAGATGCAACTCAAACAGGTCTAACTGCTGGCATCTATGTTCCCTCTAGGCAAGCTTTGATTATGACTGGGGTACATCCACGTTGAAGCCCACCCGATTTCCACCCATAACACACCTCCCAACATGCCCCTTTGATCTCTGGATGAACAGCTTAGAAGTACTGCTGCATGTCTAGAAAGTTGGTTTTGATTATCGGCACTTGGACATCCCTGCTATTAGGATGTCCAAGTGCTGACAGGCTGGTTTTTGGCTGTTTTAAAATTTTTGATTATGAGCCCCATAGTGTACAGTCAAAAACGATTAACAATTTGAATATTATCAAACGACGCTTATGTTTAATTGTCAAATTAAAGAATGAGGAGGCAGTATGAAGGGCATTCAATAAATGGTGCCAAGATTTTGCTGCTGGAAAAAATTGACCTGGAGCACTGTTCTATACATGATGCTCCAAGTTGAGCCCATTCCCTTGTCAAAAGTTGGGCACTGGTATTTATGTCAGCTGAAATCTGGTGTAAATACTCGACCACAGACATTGTGATGTAGAAATGGAGATATTCTATAACTTCACATGCAACCTTTAGGAATGATCCTGCCACTCCCCTGAGTTGCACAAAGGCATGAGAGGTTCTAAAATAGGTCGCAGGGAGATGCATACATAAATTTCAATTACTGCAGTTAATTGGCTTATATGCTAATTAATTTGCATGCAGATTAAAGATCCATGTGCAAATTTTGGTGCCAAAATCCAGCACCATTTATAAAATATGGAGTTAAGTACACTCACACAAAGTATATAATAAATTGATATAAATTTAACTTTTTTTAAAAAATCATTATCCTATATAATGAACATATGTGTGTGTGTCTGTCTTTTTTTCTCTCTCTCTCCTTAGCCGCTTTCTTTCTTTCTGCCTTTCTTTTTCCTTGGCTGTCCATCACCACCCCTTGCCTGCTCCCCCTGTCCATTTTCCCTTCCTTTTACCTCCCCTGTGTCCACCACCACCCCTTCACTGCTCTCCTTATGCAGCAGCAGCCCTTCTCCCTTTGTTTTACCTCCCCCCTGTCCAGCAGCACCTCTTTCCTTCTCCCCCTGTCCAACATTAGTCCTCCGTTCTTTTTTCTTCACCTCCCCTGTCCATCAGCATCTCTTTCCTTCTCCCCCTGTCCAGCAGTAGGCATCCCTTCCTTTTTTATCCTCCCTCCTCCTTCTTATCCCTATGATACTCTTACCTTGCTCTGCCCCTGATCAGAGGTTCCCGACAGCTGCCCAGTTGCACCCATTGGAAAAGTTCCCACTGCCGCATCCCTCCTGACGCGGCTCCCGCTGTCCTTTCTGTCTGTCTCTGTCCCTGGCCCCCTTTGCCTGTCTGTCTTTCTGTGTATCTCCCTGACCCTGTGTCTTTCTTCTTTCCTTTCTGTCTCCCTTCCTCCCTCTGTCTGTCTGTCCAAAGCAGCATTCCATCCCCCTCCCCCCACACCAGTTCCCTGTGCACCTGCCCCTGTGTCTTTCTTATTTTCTTTGTGTTTCCCTTCCTCTCTCTGTCTGTCTGTCCGTCCAAAGCAGCATTCCCTTCCCCTCCATTTCCCTCCCCCCCCCCCCCAGTTCCCTGTGCAGCAGCATTAGCGTTTCCTCTACCCGCCCCTGTCCCTTCCCCTTCCCCTTCCCGCGGGCCGGACTACAAAGGTGGTGATTCCAGCAGCGCTTTTATCAGTCTCCACACGCTGCTTCGGGCCCTTCTGCCCTGATTTACTCTGGCACGTCCCTGATGACATCATCAGAGACGCGGCAGAGCAAATCAGGGCAGTAGAAGGGCCCGAAGCAGCGTGTGGAGACTGATGTACACGCTGCTTGAATCGCCATTCGGACCCGCGGGAAGAGAAGGGGGTGGGCGGCAAAGGAGAAACGGAGATCGGCGGCGGCGACAGGAGAAACGGAAAACGTCGTCTGGCTGCGGTCCGGCTTGTGGAGGCGATCGGGTGGTGACGTATTCGCGCGCATGCGCACTCCTTCGGCCACAGACCTACAGCGCACGGAACACGAAAATAGGACTGCGCATGCGCGAGTTAGCCTTTTATTATATAGGATGCTCCAAGTTGAGCCCATTCCCTTGTCAAAAGTTGGGCACTGGTATTTATGTCAGCTGAAATCTGGTGTAAATACTCGACCACAGACATTGTGATGTAGAAATGGAGATATTCTATAACTTCACATGCAACCTTTAGGAATGATCCTGCCACTCCCCTGAGTTGCACAAAGGCATGAGAGGTTCTAAAATAGGTCGCAGGGAGATGCATACATAAATTTCAATTACTGCAGTTAATTGGCTTATATGCTAATTAATTTGCATGCAGATTAAAGATCCATGTGCAAATTTTGGTGCCAAAATCCAGCACCATTTATAAAATATGGAGTTAAGTACACTCACACAAAGTATATAAGTGACACTGCAGGGTAAGGACTGTATGCTAACTGTAGTGGGCAATCCATGTCCATTGTATGCCTACCTCTTAAGATGGCATGCAGTTAGGCCCTAATTCTATAAAAGATGCCTAAAGTTAGGTGCCTAGATAGGGGCACCTAGGTAATCTAGGCACCTAATTTAATTGAAAGTGCCATTAAAAAAACAATTAAAAAAGATTTAAAAAATGAATTAGCTGGTAGGCGCCTACCTCTCAAGGTAGGTGTCTACACTGAGGCACATATCAGCAAGTAGACAAGGTTAGGGGTGGATTCAAAGGTGGCCATTAGATCGAATTGGAGGAAAAGTCCATAGTCTGTTATTGAGAAAGACATGGGGGGAAGCCACTGCTTGCCCTGGATCGGTAGCATGGAATGTTGCTACTATTTGGGGTTCCGGAATCTTGCTTACTCTGAGATAATGGAATGTTGCTACTCCTTGGATTTTGGCCAGGTACTAGGGAACTGGATTGGCCACCGTGAGGACGGGCTACTGGGCTTGATGGACCATTGGTCTGACCCAGTAAGGCTATTCTTATGTTCTTACCTGAGCCAAGTATAGGACAATTAAGCCATTGTAGCATCATTGTTGAGGTTGGCTTTGAGGCACTGTGGAATGAGGCATTATGACATCACAATCTCAGCTCTGGAATATTGCTCTCATTGGGGTTCCGGAATCTTGCTATTCTTTAAGATGTTGGAATATTGCTACTCTGTGGGTTTTAGCCAAATACTAGGGACCTGGATTGGCCACCGTGAGGATGGGCTACTGGGCTTGATGGACCATTGGTGTGGCCCAGTGAGCCTATTTTTATGTTCTTATGCCAGCACTATCCGGATAACTCTGAGGAAGTCTGTAATGATATTTTGTAATCTTATTGTAAACCATATTGAGCCCTATAGTTTTAGGGATGATACAGTATATAAGATGAAAGATTAGATTAGATTAATGATATTCAGTGGCATTATGTGGATAATGCCACCAAAATCAGTGACTGGTCCTGGAGAATGGTACTTATCTATGTAGGAGGTGTTGCTACCTGGATAAATATTTGCAAATATTAGGTTGCCTGCTTCCTGGACTCCATTGTTTTTCAAGCAAGCATGAACTATTGGTGATAACCTTTAAGACTTGCACCTCATGTCCTTTCAAGAGTTGAACCAAGCAAGCAAAAATCACAAAACTGAACCATACAGCACAGAAAAGTTGTGTGTAAATGACATTTCCAATACTGAAATCTAAAAATGTGATAAGTAACCTCAGACAGCCTTGCAAGCCCAATGCAACTTCATAAATTTTCTTATAAGGCTGCCTCAAATATAATCAAAAGGTCTCTCAGACATTACAAGTGTACATTAATTTGAATTACATGCTTCAATTCAACTATCAAATTCAATGTGAGATCAAATCATTCTAATATACTGCACTCAATACAATGCCACTGTTCACCTCAAAAATAAGCAGCTATAATCAAAATAAACGAAGTACTTTCTTGCTGCTATTGACTGCTGCTCTTCTGTGTGCTGTCCATATGCTGATACCTTCTTATTGGACTAATTTAACAGACTTTGGGGCTGATATTCAGATTATGGGAGTACCCGGGCTGACTCCTGCAGTCGGCAGTGAACCCAGAAATTCAATGCCAGGCCGTATCTGGCAATCGGCATTGAATTTCTGGTCTACTTTTCGCTGCTTTTAGCATAGCTTGTTAAGCCGATATTCATTGGCTAACCAGCTAAATTATAACAGCCAAAGGTAGACCTGCTATTTATGCGGGTCTATCTGCTAATGAATATTGGCGCTAAGAAGCTATAATGCACAACATAGCCGGTGACCGATCTAGCTGCTAAATTCCAATATTCAGCAGCTATTCCTGGCTGGTTAAATAGCACTGGGTATCTAGCAGCTTTTGATTAATTGCAATGTAGAAACATAGAAACATGACGGCAGACAAAGGCCAAATAGCCCATCCAATCGGCCCATTCACAGCATCCACTATGTCGTCCATGTCTTTTCTCTGCCCTTATTCCACCTTGTTTTCACCCCTTAATGCAGCATGCAAATAGCACAGGTAGTGCAAGATATCTTAAGCACAAAATAGCTGTTACCACAGGTCTATGCTAATCATTAATGACTGAGAAATCGTGAACTAACTGCTCGTCACATATTGGTCAAAGGCTCCAAGGTTTTTTTTAAAGGAGATATAATGGACCTAATGCACATTCCTAAAAGAAGTGGTATATATGTAGAACAGTTTCTCAATGATAGTGGTGACCAAAAAAAGTAACATAACTCAGGGAAGAATGGGTTAAAAGAAAGGTTTCTTAACTGTAAGAATGTGAGGTACACTCGTGCATCAGGATTGGGCAAAATAGACAATGTTCTGTGTTCTATGTACTGTATCTCTATATGTAGGTAATAACCAATAATTATCTGTCTTTAGCTAGGACCTCCAGCCACAAGAAATGCTGGAAATAAATCACTGACATCTTTCACAGCCATCTCTTCAAATACGTTTGGATGTGCCTTTCAAAGATTAATCCTGTTAAAACTGAGTAGACAGAATAGATAAAAGCGTGATTCGGTTACAGTTATCTTTGGCAATTGTGAACAATCAGCCTGATAGCTTGATGTGTTGACTTAATGAAATGGAATGCAGAATTGAAGCAGATGAGGAAAATGCTAGGCCTGATTTTTGACAGAGATTAAACCATTACACAGTCCCGATGAGTTCTCTTTCAAATAAAGAGCTCAGAGATTTCTATGGTTCCAATTCATAATAAGAAGATATACAAGATGCATAAGTATTTCACGAAGCTTAGTTGTCCCTTTTGATACAGAAATTTCCACACAGACATGACAATGCTTATTGTGTAGCTGGTGGCTGGGCGACTTTAAAAAATACTTGATGACTTCACAGCGTGCTCTGACCTCCCTGAGATGTCAGCTGACTGAACCAACTAGCCTGTTTTGCTCTTTGAAATGAAGGATTAATTCCACTATACCATTATCATGGTGGGGGGAGGGATGCTATTAGATGAAGTGGTTTGGGGAGGGTATTTCTGGTAAATAATCATAGAATACTAAATTATACCGTACTGAATAGTAGGAGAGGTCAAATTGGGGGTTTGGGCTACTCCCTGCTTCTTATCCTCAGGTGGTGACATGAGTTTGCTCATCATTATTCTTTTAAGGGAGGAATTTTTAGGTGAAAGAATCATCAAGAGCACATGAAAAGTATGAACAAGTTACTGAGTGCTCTATGATGTATGGCCGAAATCCGAAAGAAATTAGGTAAATGTTTCAAATGTCATAATGGGGAGTATGGCAGAAAACATTATTAGGGAGGGACAGGTGCATAGAAGGTCAGTTTCCCTGAAAGAAGCTAGATTTAAAAGAAATCCAAGGAATGGCATTGAAGCACTGGGAGTTCTGCCAGCCCAAGTCACATCCTTCACCTGCTGAGACACAGCTCTTAGAATTACTTGCAGTAATGTACAGAAATGAAGAGATCAGATCAGCACATGCAAGAAACCTGAGAACAATAATGCTTCACCGAGGCTTCAGTTTCTGTTATGGTCTCTGTCAGTGGTTCTTAAACGTGTCCCTCAGCCAGTTGGGGATCAGCGGTAGAGCATTTAGCACTCCAGCCTGAGGTAGAAACCTCTACCGCAGCTTAGTATAAGAGGGCCAGTATAAACTAATAGACCCTAGAAGATATATATTACTAGCTAAAAGGTTATCTACATTGGCAAATTAGGGAAATCTCTACTTTTCAAAATTACTGAGTTGTGAAATAATTTTCATGTTCAACTGCCCGATCTGGGCTCTTTCCAACTATTTCGAAAACATCTGAAAACCTGGCTATTTTCATAGTTGTAAATTCCGCTCCTCTCCATACTATTCCTAATTCATATTGTATTTGGTCTCTTTTCTAATTCTTTGTAAACCGAGCTCTATTGTTATAGAGAAGATGCGGTATATACCGTATTTTCACATAGATAACGCGCACCCGTGTAAAACGCGCACACAGGTATAGCGCGCAAAAAAACACATATTTATGTACATAAATTTTTATATACCGCGCACACCCGTATACCGCGCATGCTGCCCGACTCTCCTTTTGCCCACCCCGACTCTCCTCTGGAGACCCTGACTCTGTTTTCGCCCGCCCCGACTCTCCTTTCCTCCTTGAAGTCCTGTCCCTACCCTGAAAGCCTGATGCCCCCCCCCCGACATCCAATTCACCCCCCCGCAGGACCGCTCGCACCCCCACCCCGAAGGACCGCTCGCACGCACCCGCACCCCCACCCTGAAGGACCGCTCGCACCCCCACCCCGAAGGAGCGCTCGCACTCCCACCCCGAAGGACCGCTCGCACCCCCCCTCCCCCATGGAGAAGCTGTCTACCTTGTTTCCGGATGCCAGCGAGCCCAGCTGTTTCCTCTGCCGGCGGTCCCGCCCCTTCTCTGAGCCCTGCTGTACTGCTTTTTCTTCCGGCGGTCCCGCCCTTTCTCTGACATCAGAGAAAGGGCGGGACCGCCTGAAGAGGAAGCAGCGCAGCACAGGGCTCTGAGAAGGGGCAGGACCGCCGGCAGAGGAAGCAGCTGGGCTGGCATCTGGAAACAAGGTAGACAGCTTCTCCATGGGGGAGGGGGGGAGGCTGTGGGGGTGCGAGCGGTCCTTCAGGTGGGGGTGCGAGCGCTCCTTCCGGGTGATGAATCGGGCGTCGGGGGGGGGAAACTATGTAAAAAAATTTTTGTACAACGCGCTCACGCGTATAACGCGCAAGGGTATGCGCGGTTTGTAAAAACCACGTATAACGCGCGCGTTATATGCGAGAAAATACGGTACTCTAAGCCTAAGGTTTGGTTTAGCTTTGTTTAGTTAGTAATGAATATAGGTTTTCAAAACAACACAAATCCCTTCTTCAGTTGTGACAATATCTGAGGAAAGGGCTTGTGTGGATTCATGTAAAGCAACAACTTTGTTGGTCTGTGTACACTGAATTGTGAGAGACAAAAAAGATGCCATTGTCATTCTTTTCTCCATTTAGGCATTCTGGTAAAAGGCACATTTTGTTCAGTGACTTGGCCTGGAACAATAGCATGGATAATACCCTTTTGCACTCCTATACTACTTTAACTAAATACTCAGAATATGAACTAGCAATATGAGGGACCACTTAGTTCTCAACCCAACCAAGAAGAGATTGATGTGGAGCCATGAAACTTACAAGCTATTCCACTCTTTTCTTGACACTAATTTAAAGGTAGAAAAAGCGATGGGGCCAGAGGGTGGTCATCTGAGGGTGCTGAAGGAACATAGGGAAGTTCTGGTGACTCTGCTGACTGATCTTTTTAATGATTCTCTAGAGTCAGGAGTGGTACCGGAGGACTGGAGAAGGGTGGATGTGGTCCCTCTACACAAAAGTGGAAGTAAGGAAGAAATAGGCAATTACGGGCAGGATTAACCAATAGGCCAAGTAGGCACATGCCTAGGGCCCAAAATGGTCTGGGGAGCCCGATGAAGGAGGGCAACAACATTGTTTTTTCCAAACGGGGATGGACTCCTCCAGCATCGATCGGTAACGCGGGCCCCCCCCCCCAATCGGCAACACGGGCTCCACCCCCATCAACGGAAAGTAAGACAAGCAAACAACGCGAGTAAGAAAGGCAACGGGAACTGTAATTCTGCAAGCGGTGCTGCTTACCCAAAGCTTCCCTTTGATGCAGTTTCCTGTTTCCGCATGGGTGCATGGTGGGGTGGGGCGGGGCGGGGCAGGGGGGCCCAGTGTACTTGTGTGCCTAGGGGCCCTCGACAAATTAATCCTGCCCTGATTACAGGCCGATAAGCCTGTCTTCTGTGGTAAGCAAATTAATGGAAACAGTTTTAAAACAAAGAATAGTGAAGTTTCTGGAATCCAGTGGATTACAGAACCGGAGACAACATGGATTCACTAGAGGTTGGTCTTGTCAGACAAATCTGATCAATTTCTTTGACTGGGTGACCAGAGAACTGGATAGAGGGAGTGCGCTAGATGTGGTGGATTTATATTTTAGTAAAGCCTTTGACAATGTTCCACACAGATGTCTAATAAATAAACTGAGTGCCTTCAGGATGGCCCTTAAGTGACAGGCTGGGTCAGGAACGGGATGAGTGGGAAATGACAAAGGGTAGTGGTCATTGGAGATCGCTCTGAGGAAAGGGATGTTACCAGTGGTGTGCCTCAAGGTTCTGTTCTTGGGCCTGTTCTTTTTAACATTTTTATAAGCGACATTGCTGAAGGGCTGTCAGGTAAGATTTGCCTCTTTGCGGATGATACCAAAATCTGCAATAGAGTAAACACCCAAAATGGTGTGAATAACATGAAGAAAGATCTAGAGAAGCTTGAAGAATGGTCTGAAATTTTGCAGCTAAAATTTAATGCTAAGAAATTCAAGGTCATGCATTTGGGCTGCAAAAACCCGAAGGAACGATGCAATGCAGGGGTGAAGAACTTACGTGCATGACAGAAGAACGGGACTTGGGTGTGATTGCATCTGTAACCCATACTGAGCTCTTTGGGGAGAATGGGATAGAAAACAAATAAAATAAATAAATATGTGATGATCTTAAGGTGAACACCAATTACAACAACAAAGGTGACCAATTGGTGTTCAGTCTCTTTATTGGTAAACAGACTTGACACGATCGTGTTTCGGCCCACAAGAGCCTGCCTCAGGAGTCTTGTGTTTAATTTGTTCAAGGAATTTCCAAGAAAACTTCAGTGCATACTATAATGAACTGCAGCTCTAATAAACGGCATCTGCTGTGGTCCACGATGAAATGAAGTTTCTCCTGTTTACATTCATGATCTTAAGGTGGCCAAACAAGTTGAAAAGATGATTGGCGAAAGATAGAAGGGTGCATAGGAAGAGGTATGGCAAGTAGGAAAAAGGAGGTATTGATGTCCCTATATAAGACTCTGGTGAGACTTCATTTAGAATATTGTGTACAATTCTGGAGACTGCACCTTCAAGAAGATGTCTAGAATGAAGTCTGTCTAGAGGAAGGCTGCTAAAATTGTTCATGGTCTTTGTCATAAGACGTATGGGGACAGACGTAAAGATATCAATATGTATTCTTTGGAGGAAAGGCGGGAGAGGGGAGATATGATAGAGAAAATGTGCATGAGTCAAGCCTCATTTGAAAGGAAGCTCTGGAATAAGAGGGCACAGGATGAAGTTAAAAGGTGATAGGCTCAGGATTAATCTAAGGAAATATTTTTTTACAGAAAGGGTGGTAGATGCATGGAACAGTCTCCTGGAAGAGGTGATAGAGACAGAGACTGTGTCTGAATTCAAGAAAGCCTGGGATAGGCACGTGGGATCTCTTACAGAGAGAAAGAGATGATGGTTGCTGCAGATGGGCAGACTGGATGGGCCATTTGGCCTTTATCTGCCATCATGTTTCTATGTTTCATTGCTGTGAATGGTGATCCAGTAATCCAGTTTCTTGCTGCTATTGAGCGTGGGCACTTTGAGCCAGTGCCTCACTTGGCTCATGCCTTAAATCAACTCTGGCTAGAGTAGGAGTAATATGAGATCACTCCTTCCTCATGTAGCCCTGCAACAAAGTATGAGGAAGGCTGTGGGGCCACCATTGAATGGTACAGGGGTGCACCAAGTTGTGAGGGCTTCTGGCAACAGTAGGATTTGTTTGGCAATGGTAGGGAGGCCCAAAGACAACAATAGGCATCATAAAGTCTTGAAATTCATGTAATAATAAAATAATTACAAAACCAAAAAGAACCCTACAATCTAATAATGAATCAATATGCAAATATAACTATAGACTTTATTTTATTTATTTATTCTAAAAAGTTCTATACAGCAACATTCATCAGTTCTGCATGGTGTACAACACAACATACATAGAAACCACATACTCATTTCACAATATATAAAAAAAAATAACATACCCCAACTTTTAATAAACTGCGATAGCAGCTATTAATGCAAGGAGCTGCGCTGTTCCCGATGCTCATAGTTAACTCTATGAGTATCCGGAGCCGTGCGGAGCATTCAGCGCAGCTCCCTGCACTAATAACCGCTATCCCGGTTTAGTAAATGCGAGGGGGGGGGGGGTGAGCGGCATAATGCACAGATCCGTCATTAAACTTACTGATACCTACACTCAAATAATATACCCCCTCTTTTACAAAGGTGTGCTATGCTTTTTAGTGTGCGATAAATATTATCGTGTGCTAAATGCCAACGTGTGCATGCTATCCTATGGACGCATTAGCGTTTAGCGCATGTGTTGATTTGGCGCACCCTCAACATGTGCTAAAACGCTTAGCGCACCTTTGGAAAAGAGGGCCATGGTCTTCGAATGTTTTCTACGAAGGGGTGCTGAAAAGTTCTCAACCTAACCACCCACCTCCTAAATTCGGAGTGTTATTTTACCACCGTCGCTGCAAAGAGTGTCATCTTATTCCGTTAAGTGCTACATTGCAGAAACAAAATTCTATGCTTTTGACCTCATTTCAGATCAGTGATTGAACCATATCCAGGTCATTCTCTTCTTGGTTGGGCTGAGGACTTTTCAGCACCCCCTCGTAAACTTCCAAATCCCGGACAGAGATCTCACTAGTACTCTATGAGCAAGAGCTGTGCATGTTCTTTCAGGATTAGGTGTGGTAGCCAGCTCTGCTCACCTATCTTAAAGAGTTTTAATCAGACCTTTGCTAATTCATGTCGGTGCTTTGAGATACGATGAATGTAATAATAGTCTGCCAGCTTGACAGTAAGTTCTTAATTTGGCCAATGCATGACATTTTAGTTTTATACTATCCGTTTTCAGTAAGAGAACACAGATCAAAAGGCAACACTTGGAACCAGCTATAAAAGCAGAATAAATGCCAAAATGCTATAGAAATGGCTTGATGCCAGCATCAGAGGCTGCTTTGTAGTTTCTTGTTTCATGCATGCCAGAGTTTTGTAAAATGGGGAACAAAAACATGGATTGGACTTGGAAGCCTTTCCATTTTTTGCCCTGGCTCCTCTAAATCAGTGTTTCGCCAGTCTATAAATCCAAATCATGCCTCCCTAAATATTCAGTAGCTTAAACATGATGACTTTTTATATTTACTGATGCAAACTCTCCCTTCCTTCTAAAAAAGGGATTAAAGGAGTCAAGATCTTCAGTAAATCTTGGGTCTTTAAATTCTCTCAACTCTGGAATGATCTCCCCTTTTTTTTTAAGGAGTTCCAGTTCATTTCAATTTTTCCGTAAATCTTTAAAAGCTACTCTATTTGCCAAACATTTTGAAAATTAATTCTTTTGAAAATTTGCTATTATCTTCTATTTATCATTTGTAAATCATTCCCTGTGTATTTAATTGCTGCACACTGAGCCGAGCCTTCTCAGAATGATGACTCGGTATACAAAGTTAAGCTTTAGTGTTTCTCAACTCGGTCCTGGAGCACCCCCTTTCCGGTCAGGTTTTCAGGATATCCACAATGAATTTGTATGAAAGAAATTTGCGTATAATGGAGACAGAGTATGCAAATCAAGTTTTTGCATATTCATTGTGGATATCCAGAAAACCGGACTGGCAAGGGGGTGCTCCAGGACCGAATTGAGAAACACTGCTTTCTAAAGAATGCTTTGCATCAGTAAATGTAAAAAGTCATCATGCTTAAGCTACTGAATATTTAGGGAGGCGTGATATGGATTTACAGGGCTCCTTTTACGAAGGTGTGCTAGCAGTTTTATCGCACGCACCGGATTAGCACCCGCTAGCCGAAAATCTACCGCCTGCTCAAAAGGAGGTGGTAGCGGCTAGCGCGTGTGCCAATTTAGCGTGCGCTATTCCGTGCGTTAATCCCCTAGCGCACCTTCGTAAAAGGAGCCCTTAGACTGGAGTCGACTGCATAGTGTGACTAAGGGATCCTTTTACGATGGTGCGCTAGCGTTTTTAGTGCACGCACCAGATTAGCACGCGCTATAGCACGCGCTTGCCGAAAAACTACCGCCTGCTCAAGAGGAGGCGGTAGCGGCTAGCATGCGCTATTCCGCTCGTTAAGGCCCTAACGCGCCTTCGTTAAAGGAGCCCTATGATCTTTCAGGCACAGTAGCCTTGGTGAGTATTGGATGTGCACTGCTTTTACGAGCAATTAATGCCTCTGACATTTTTGGAAATACACACTAACTTTTAAAGCAAACCAGAGGCCTCTGCTGTAGGTACTATGAAAAGTGTAGCCATAAAGCAGGGAGCTAATCACCCATGACTGTTCTCAGTAAACATTATTTTATCTTTGAATCTAAGATATTTGTGTATCAGCTGTGAAGGCGTTATTATGTCTACAAACATATACAAACCTGTTATACTGAAGTGTTTTTTTTCCTTCTTTCTATGTAGCTCAGATCTCTTCTGTGTTACTCCCACAAGAAAAGAAATGCTGTTTGTATTTCAACACAAATATTTTAAGCCAAATAAACTATAGCATCTCTCATGTTAGAGCATATCCAGACTTAACCTTGGTTTTTTATTATTATTACTTTAGTGAAATGAATCATTTTCTCTCTTTAAATAAACTCGAGGTCTATTTCCAGGAGAAAATAAAGTCTTTTCTAATTATGAGGCAGTCTATAGCACTGTTCCCTCAAAGCTGAGCAGAAGTCCTTCACCTATAGTCTTGCCAGCAGGGGGTGCTGTTTCACTATCTCATTTTCAAAAGTAGAGGCCAGGGGAACTCTGCAGGACTCCAGAGAACCTGCCTGTTCCTAACCATTGAAAATACAAACACAAAAAATAAGAGCACATTACTCCCCTCCTAAAAAAAGCACATTGGCTTCCCGTTGAATATAGAATAACCTATAAGATTGCCCTATTAATTTTCAAAACCCTTCAAACTAATGAACCAGCCTTCATAGATAAATTGCTTATACCGTACGATTCTAAAAGATCTTTAAGATCCTCTAGCCACGCTTTGGGTTTCTTTCTTAAAAATTATAAATACTCGTCGGTCTTCAATATTCTCAATAACAGCACCTACAATTTGGAATGCCTTACCATCTCATCTTCGGGCAGAGGAAAACTCTGATAAATTCTAAGGGTCTCTAAAAAGTTTTCTTTTCACTGATGCATTTGACTATTGAAATTCTGCTTTCTTCTATTACTGGCTCCCTTTGCCCTGCTGTTTGTTTTTTTGCTTTTCTTTCGCTTTTTGTAGTTCTACCCCATCTCCTTCTGTTTACTGTATGTCTTTTGTGTTTTTTGTTTTCGTTAAGTCTTGATGGTTAAATTGTTTTACCCTTATTTTTATTATTGTTGCAAAACGCTTAGAATTTGATAGGCGTTTAATCAAAATTTTAATAAACTTGGAAACTTGAAGAACCATCACCCGCTGGTAGCAATGCATTTGGAGGGCTCCCACTCAGCTTAGAGCAATGGTCTCAAACTCGCGGCCATCCAGGTACTATTTTGAGGCCCTCGGTATGTTTATCATAATCACAAAATTAAAACAAAACAGTTTCTTGATCATATGTCTCTTTAGCTATAAATTACAATATTATTATTAAAACTTAGCCAAAAGGAAAGATTTATAAACTATAAAGAGTTTTACCTCATGCAAAATTGTCATTTCTTTAATAAGACATTAACTATTTTTTCTGAGGCCCTCCAAGTACCTACAAATCCAAAATGTGGCCCTGCAAAGGGTTTGAGTTTGAGACCACTGGTGTAGATGGACTGGAGTGAGCTTTGACGGAGACTTCAGCAGTTGGAACCCAAACACAGTGCCGGGTAGAGCTTTGGATTCTTGCCCAGAAATAGCTAAGAAGAAAAAAAAATTTAAAAATTTAAATTGAATCAGGTTGGGCAGACTGGATGGACCATTCGGGTCTTTATCTGCCGTCATCTATTATGCTACTATGTTGTGAGAGCCCAGTAACAAACCGAATCAGGCAGCCAAGGCATTAATAAGTTGCCAGCCAATTCCTGTACCCGAGATGAACTTGATGGAATTTTTGGAACCGGTGTTTTGGAGTTGGTAACCCAAAGAGATACATTGGTGGCAATTTTTTGGATCGCAGTGCAGTTTTTCTTTTGAGTTTTGGATGATTTGTTTATGGGATTAAAAGTGAGAAATTTTCTTGATTTACCATAGGCTACACAGAAACATCGCCAAAGGTTCTTGGCATTACGTTAAAGAACTTTAGAAACTGGTGATAGCTTTTTCTTTTTATTTAATTTTCCTTGAATATAATAATAATAACTTTATTCTTGTATACCGCCATACCCAGTGAGTTCTAGGCGGTTCACATTAGTTAAACATGGATTACATGCAGTTAAGAGTTGGTTGAACAGATTTACATTAATTAAATATAGTTACGTGCATCATTACATGCGGTTCACATTAATTAAACATAGTTACATGCAGTTAAGTAATAGTTGAACAGAGTTGCGTGGAGTTAGGTGTTGAAATGAGCAGGGATGCAGGCAGGGGAGAAGATAAGATTGGGGAGAAGGAAAAGGTGGGTCGGGGAGAGGAGGAGGGGCGAGATAGAGGGGGGAGGGGGGATCTATGAGGAGGGAGGCCATTAAGTGTCGTGGCTTTGGAAGAGGTGTGTTTTGAGTAGTTTTCTAAAGCTGAGGTAGGTTGGAGCCTCGAGGATTAATTGGGCTATCCATGGGTTTAGCTTGGCAGCCTGGAAGGCGAGGGTTTTGTCGAAGAATTTATTGGAGTGACAGAGTTTTAGGGAGGGGAAAGCAAATAACTGGATTCTGCGGGGGTTCTTATTTCTGTTATTCAGGATGAAGTGTGGGTTGATGTAGTTTGGGGTTAGGCCGAATACTGTTTTGTAGCAATGGCAGCCAATGAAGTTTGTGGTAGAAAGGGGTAACATGGTCCCATTTTTTCAAGCCAAATATAAGGCGGACAGCGGTGTTTTGGATCATTCTGAGTCTTCTGGTGTTTTTCTTCGTGGAGCTCAGGTAAATGATATTACAATAGTCTAGTATGCTAAGAACGGAGGATTGGACTAGAAGGCAGAATGACGTGTCGTCGAAATATTTTTTTATGGTGCGTAATTTCCAGAGCGCCGAGAAGCTTTTCCTAACTGTATTGTCGGTGTGCTTCTCCAGGGTTAGGTGTTTGTCCAGTGTGACTCCTAGTATTTTTAGGGTTTGTTCGAGGGGAAAGGTCGATCCTTATACTTGAATTGTGGTGTCTAATATTTTGTCTTTGGGGCTAGCAAGGAAAAATTTTGTTTTGTCGGGGTTTAGTTTCAGTCTGTAGGATTGCATCCAGAGTTCTATCTGGTTGAGTGTATTTGAGAGGGAGGTGAGGAATTCTGGTGTGAAGCTGGATAGCGGGATGACTATTGTGATGTCATCTGCGTAGATGAAGAATTTGAGTTTGTGGCTCTGCAGAAGATTACCCAGGGAGGCAAGGTAGACATTGAACAGGGTGGGGGACAGGGGGGAGCCCTGCAGAACACCACAGGAGTTGTCCCAGCTGTATGAAAAGGAGTCATTTTTAAATACTCGGTATGATCTGTTTCTTAGGAATCCATGGAACCAGTTGAGGACCTGGCCGGAGATGCCGATGAGTGCAAGGCAGTCTAAAAGAATGTTGTGGTCGACTAAGTCGAAAGCACTGCTCAGGTCGAGTTGCACGATCAATGCGCTGGAGCCCTGGCTGAAGAGTGTGTGTAAATTGTCTAGAAGAGAGGCTATGATGGTTTCGGTACTGTGGTCAGAGCGGAAACCTGATTGATTTTCGTTTAGGATGTTGAATTTTTCCAGATATGTGGTTAGCTCGGTATTTACCACCCCTTCAGTTATTTTGGTGAATAGTGGGATACTTGCAATTGGTCTGTAATTAGACGGTGAATTGGGTGGTTCTTTTGTGTTTTTTATGATTGGGGTTATCGAAATATGGCCCTGTTCTGCTGGAAAGCTTCCTGTGGATAGAAGGTGGTTTGTCCATGCCAGCATACTGGCTTTGAAGTGGATCGGTGCAGTTTTCAGGATGTGTGGGGGGCAGGTATCCAGTCTGCAGAAGGAGTTGGTGTATTTGTTAAAGTATTTGTTGAAGGTATGCCAGTCGATGGTAGTGAATTGATTCCAGCTTAGGTCTGTTCTGGACCCTGGGTCTCGTGTAGTCCTGTCTGTGTCCAGCAGGATAGGGAAATCCCCGTGGGGGTTTGGGGGGGAAGTTAACGATGATCTTAGTTTCTGTGTCTTAGAGTTGAAGAAGTCTGCTAGGGTGTTAGCGGTTAATGAAGATTCATCATCGTGGTTTTCGGTGAGTGTCTCTAGGTTGTAGAGGTCGTTGACCAGTTTAAAGAGGTTGCTACTGTTGTTTGTGACATTTCCGATTTTGTGGGCGTAGAAATTTTTTCGTTTTTCCGTGATGAGGTTTTTGTAGTTTTTTAGTTTGAGTCTCCTGGGTTCCAGATTTAATCCAAATTCTTTCTAATTTTCTAAGGTCCTTTTTTAACAATTGTAACTCTGAGTCAAACCATCCCTCTTGGTTTGGGGTTCTGATTCTACGTGTTTTTATGGGGGCTATTTCGTCTAGAATGTTTGTGCTGTCTTTGGTCCAGGAGGTCATAAGTTGGTCTAGTTCTTCATTTTGTTTAACAGTGGTTTCATAGTGGGACCAGAATTCGACCGAGTCGATCTTACCTCTGGAGGTGTGAGTTTTGGTGTTTCTTTTTTTGCTGTTTTTGGTGGTTTTTTGTTGGCCCTGAATGGTAAAGCTGCATAGTTTATGGCCAGACCATAGGGAGTCGGACCAGTTGTCTTGGTTCCAGAGGAATTTGGGGTTGATTTGTTCGTTGGTGGCGAATGTCACCAGGTCTAGTTGGTGGCCTCTTTCGTGGGTTTTGGTGGGCGGGGGTTTGAAGTATCCTAGTTGGGAGATTAGTGACCAGAAGTCTGATATATCTGGCTGGTCTGTTCTTAGTTTTGAGGGTAAATCATAAGTTGTTTTGGGGTTGTTGTTTTTAACCTCAAACAACTGTTGGAGCTTATTGTGGCAAAAGAAGATGTTAATGTCCATCCCTTTCTCACTGAGACACTCTGTTTATTGCTACAGAGGGACACTAGGACTACTGACCACTGTTCCCTCTAATCCAGTGGTCTCGAACTCAAACCCTTTGCAGGGCCACATTTTGGATTTGTAGGTACTTGGAGGGCCTCAGAAAAAATAGTTAATGTCTTATTATAGAAATGACAATTTTGCATGAGGTAAAACTCTCTATAGTTTATAAATCTTTCCTTTTGCCTAAGTCTTAATAATAATATTGTAATTTATAGCTAAAGAGACATATGATCAAGAAACTATTTTATATGATCAAGAAACTATTTTATTTTACTTTTGTGATTATGATAAACATACTGAGGGTCTCAAAATAGTACCTGGCGGGCTGCATGTGACCCCCTGGCCGCGAGTTTGAGACCACTGATCTACACCCTCCCATCCACTGAAGCCCTCCCCTCCTATCATCTACCAAACGGCCATATACAGACACAGACTGTGCAAGTCTGCCCAGTATTGACCTTAGTTCTTCAATATGTACTATTATTTTCTGATTCTAGATCCTCTGTGTTCATCCTACACTTTTTTGAACTCCGTCACTGTTTTCCTCTCCAGCACCTCTCTCGGGAGCGCACTCCAGGCATCCACCACCCTCTCTGTAAAGTAGAATTTCCTAACATTGCTCTTGAGTTTACCACCCCTCAACTGGAGGTAGCGACTCCTTAGGCATTTTCAGAATTTCCTGCAAATGCTCGCGTGACATCTCCATGGAGAAATTAAAGCTGACTTTAGAAAGTTTGAGAATTTAAGTATATTTCTTCTCATTTGATTTTTCCATCCTCCTATGGAGACATCTATTGGGCTGGATTCTCGGCAGCTGCCTTAAAAGCGGCCGCTGATTGCATGCCAATCACCTCCGGCAAAGGTAGGTGCCAGAAACGTAGGCCAGGGTTTGGCAGGCCTACATTTCCGATGCCTACCGTTGATGTGAATCGTGCCTCCGTGGGCACTTTAGTCCACCTAATGTCATGAGCCGTTTGATTTAAGGTATTTGTTAGGGAGAGTTATCTAGATATTTCAATGATTTGTTTTGAATATGTAGGGTTGCTATCGAACCTGATCTATATTTATATCTATTGTATATCTGCAGGGGGATTTCCTTGATAAAGCCCTTTGGGGCGAAACATAGATCTATGTCGGAGTGCCTACCCCCACCTGCGTAGATGAAGATGAGTATTTCTACTTATTTAATTATTTAAAATAAACGATTTAAAATATCTAAAGTATGTATTATTGAGGCCGATGACGACTATGGATGCCTGAATACTGTATGATCTAAAAGTATAGTGGCATACAGGCGGTACCACTGAGGTCTATAAGTTAAATAAGATAAATAAGTCAAGTAAGACTCTATATGTGATTTAGGATGACTGGTATTAGCCACACCCACAGTGGCGCCTGGGGAGGCACAATTCTGGCACTGATTTTTTTGGCCCCAGTAGGCACCTTGAAAGCGAAAAATGTCATTTTTTCGTACTGAACTTGGGCACCTAAAAATCCGGCACCGTTTAAAGAATCCGTGCCATTATCTTTCATCAAAATTCCAATTACTGCAGACTGAAACTTGGTAACTTGTCCTAATGCCTAAGTACTACGACTGCTGTTTATCATTTCTATAGTGCTAAAAGGCATACGCAGTGTTGTACATTTAACATTCAATAGACAGTCCCTGCTCAGAAGAGCTTAAATCTAATTTGGACAGACAAACAGGACATCTCAGGGTTGGGGAGTTTCTGTTAGAAAATCTGGCCATTACAGAATCTGGCCCATAGTGTATATTAGTTGTATGCACAATGCCATTATTGAATATTAGCACGTAATGGAGACAGTGAATGGAAATCAATCTCATGCATATTCATTGTGCATATCTTGAAAACCTGACTGACCATGGCGTACTCCAGGACCAACTTGGAAAACACTATTATAGAATGTCGACTAAGAAGAGTTAAGTGCATAGCTGCTATAGTGCCAATCAGTACTAGAGAATGACACGGAGACACGGGTAACAATCTCGTGTCATTCTTTAGTGTCCATCTCTGCCTCAGTCCTTCTACACCAGCATTCTTCAGTGCAAGGCTTGAGGGTCAGTGGCTGGGCCTATTCATACTCTGATTCTTATGTGAGACAAGTATAGGATAATGACCCCATTGTGACATCACAGATGAGGTTGGCTCTTATGCATTGGTGGAATGAGGCATTATGACATCACAATATCTGCTCTGTACACCAGAGACTGTCATTCTTTAGTGTCTATTTCAACCTCAGTCCTTCTACACCAGCATTCTTCAATGAAAGGCTTGCGGGTCAGTGATTGTGCCCATTCATACTCTGGTTCTTCCCTCTTTCCTTATAATGACATGGTTTCCCATGGTTATCTGCAGGGATGGGAACAGTGATAAATTTTGTCACTGTGTCATTCTCTAAATCAGCACCACTTAGCATCAATTACAAGTATAGCCAATAATTGGTTGTTAAGACCAATTAGCAGCTAATTAAGGGGCCCTTTTATCAGTCAGTAGTAAAAAGTGGCCTTAGCGTGTCCTTACGCAGGTGACTTCCACTCACTAAGGCCACTTTTTACCACTGGGGTAAAATGGCAGATTTTAAAATGTTTCTTAATAATGGTCATGCACTCATTTTCCCATTAGTGCATGAGCCCTACCACCAGCAGTAAGGGCCAGATTCTATATAAGGCATCAAAGCATGTAGGCACTGCTTGGCACCTGCACATTCTAGGCACCACTTGGCACAGTTGTCAATCAACCGCTAGGTGCCACTTATAGAATCCCACCTAGAGGTGCCTAAGCATGCTTAAGTTTCACTAGACGTACTAGAGGTAGATGCTATTATATTAGGCCATATATATCGGACGCCTAGCGACGCTTAAGTCAACAATGCTTATTCTCCTCCCCCACAACTAATGCCTACTTTTCAGATAGGCACCATTAGGCTTTAGAGGGCGCCTCCACTTAGGCTTCCCTAGGCATCCTAAGAGTTCAGTGCCAAAGTCTTAATTGGTTGCTTTAATTTTGTTTTGATTGGCTGAAAACTGCCGCCGTCAACTACCATGCCAATTTAAATAAACGTTGAAAGTGGATTCTGAAGTTAGGTTGATTAGGGCACCTAGCATGTAGACATTGTATACAGAATCTGGCCCTAAAGGCTCACTCACTAATCTGTTTGCATGAAGCAATGTACGAATACCTGCGTTAACCAATTAGCACAGACCATGACTATTCTCTGCCTCCTGATCCACCACAGCACTAAACAATTCATTTCCTTTTTACATGTGAGTAATAATAATAATAATAATAACTTTATTTTTGTATACCGCAGTACCAGAATAGTTCAAAGTGGTTTACATGGCAAGAGACTATACATCGACAGCGAAGTTACAAATAAGTCACTCAAAATAGCTTAGCAATCGGGAGCAGGCAAAAAGGAGATAGCAAAGTTACAAACAAGTTAATCAGCATAGCTTAGGAAGTCGGGTGCAGGTAGGTAGGAGGTGCAGGTAGGTAGGAGGCAGGTAGGTAGGAGGTGCAGGTAGGTAGGAGGTACAGGTAGGTAGGAGGTACAAGGCATAGTTAAAGGTAGAGTTACAAGGTGGGGCGGGATTCAGAGATATTTGTCAAAGAGATAAGTTTTGATTGATTTCCTGAAAGTTTAGTAGGAGGGAGAATTAGAAATGAGAGCGGATAGACATTTGTTCCATTTGCCTGCCTGGAACGCCAGGGATCTGTCAAGGAATCTCTTGTAGATGCAGCACTTTAGGGACGGGAAGGCAAACAAGTGGGTGTTACTTGTGCGGGTGGGGCCAGGACGGACAAAGTGATCTGACAGGTAGATTGGGGACGAGCCTGTTAGGGTTTTGAAGCAGAGGCAAGCAAATTTGAAGATAATCCTTGCCTCCATTGGAAGCCAGTGCAGTTTTTTGTAGAAGGGGCTTATATGGTCTGATTTTTTGAGATTGTAGATGAGTCGAACGGCTGCATTCTGAACGAGTCTTAAGTGTTTGATGGTTTTTTTTTCATGAACCTTGGTAGATGATATTGCAGTAGTCTAGGATACTCAGGATTACTGACTGGACCAATAATCGGAAGGAGAGGAAGTCAAAATAGTGTTTGATGGTGCGGAGTTTCCAGAGGGAACCAAAACATTTTTTAATCTGAGCATTGGTGTGGACTTCGAAAGTTAGGCAGCGGTCCAGGATGACTCCAAGGATTTTAATAGTGGGGTTGATTGGGTAGTCTAACCCGTTTAGTTTCAAGGAGGTATTTGTTAGCTTGTTGGTGGGACTGGCCAGGAAAATTTTGTTTTTTTCTGGGTTCAGCTTTAATTTGAATTGAGTGGTCCATTGTTCTATCTTGGTGAGGATGGATGAGGTGAATTGTTCAGTCTCTTGTGAAAGCGAGGTAATGGTAATGATAATAGTGATGTCATCTGAGTAGATATATGATTTTAGTTTCAGGTCGGATAGCATATGTCCCAGCGAGGCCATGTAGACATTGAATAGAGAAGGGGAAAGAGGGGAGCCCTGAGAAACTCCGCAGGGATTGTGCCAGGGTTGGGAGAAGGTCCCGTTGAAGTGTACTTGGTAAGAGCACACGCTGACCTCCAAAATTACCATAGGATGCCTGAGTGCACCCCACAGGAGTGGCAGCGGAATGCTGTCTTGTTTGGGGGGGGGGGAATCAAGGTGTTCCGCCCTAGCCCCGGCGAAATCGTGCGGCAGCTTCAATTTTAAAAGATCGGGCAGCCACCATGCTGCATCGAGAAGAAGGCCTGACCCCGGAAGTGTTCATTCTACTTCCGGGGCCAGGCCTGCTTCTTGAAGCTGCGTGGTGGCGGCTGCCCGATCATTTTAAGTTAAACCCTGAGAATTGGGAGAGCGGGCGGGCACCAGTTTTGAGGGAGGCCATGGCCCCTGTGGCCTCCCCTGTTCCGACGCCTATGCCCCGCAGTACAGCTTTTTTTTTTTGCTGCAGTAAATATGCATTAGTGGTTACCACAGCTTTGTAAAAGGGGCTCTAAGTCATTAAATTATGTGTATTTATTTGATTCGTTTTCTATCCCATTCTCCCCAATGAGCTCAGAACAGGTTACAGGTTGACATACATAATATACAGTCAAAATGTATTACAGTTTGTCATGCTTGCGATACAATGGGTTTATCCTAGTATGACATACACAGAGGGTCTAGTTCAAATATACAATTCTTATATTACACATACGGTAGTAGACAAGGGATTAGGTGAAGAGGTAAGTTTTTATTGCTTTCCTACAGTTCAGGAGCCCTTCGAGGGATCTGATCTGTGGGGGTAGTTGGTTCCAGTGGGAGTAGGAACGTAGAAATGGGAGTAGGAACGTCGTCTGGTGTTCTGCAGTTGAAGGGCACCACCAGGGGGGGTTTGGAAGCACGTTTCTTCCTGAGAGCGGAGTGGTCTGTTTGGCACATATGGAGGAAGTTTGGCTGACATGTAGCCTGACGCCATGTTGTGCAGGGATTTGTATGCCAGCATCAAGTTTCAAGTTTATTATAAAATTTGATTAATCGCCTATTTCAGATTCTAGGCGATGTACACTAGATAAAAATACAAAATATGGGAAACAAATCTCACAAACATGAATCTAGACAAATTAACTCAACAGATACAAACATTCCTATACAAAATTTAAGTCTATTAAATATAATAACTTATTCAAACGATGTCAAAACAAGAGGGAAAATTATTAAGAAATTACAATCAGTGTTTAAGTCAATACATTTAAGGTAAAAACAAAAGGAGGGGAAACAAATGTAGATTATAATGAAATATTGAGTAAAGAGAGTCAATAGCATTCCGTTTTCTCATTAAATGCATCTTTGAAGAGAAAACTCTTAAGTTTGATCTTAAATTTATCTAAATTCTTTTCCTCAAGCCCTTAAAGATGTAGCGTTTGGCTATGGGTAGCCAGTGGGCTGATGACAGAACCTGGGAGACAGGGTCATGGGCGTGAAGGTTCTTTAGGAGTCTGATTGCTGCATTTTGTACTGTATATTCTGTGCTGCGAGGCTGTTGAATAGTGCATTGCAGGAGTCCATGTGGGAGAGGACGAAGGCATAGAGAAGTTGGGTGAAGTCAGATTCTGAGAAGTAGCTCCTTATCTTCCGGAGTTGTCGCAGGTAGTAGAGAGACCACCTAGGAGACCATGGTTGGATAGTGTTAGGTTGGAGTCAAGGAGTATTCCTAAGCTGCATGCTTGGCCTTTCGCGGTTATGGTGGTAGATTCCCAGAGTAGAGAGGGGCAGGTACATGTGCAGTGCTTTTTGTAGGTCCAAAGGAGTTCTGTTTTGGAGTTCAATTTTGTGAAACTGACCCTGTTCCTTAATGTGTGCACACAAATTTGCACACTAGTCAGAAATTTTGGTGTACAGCTTCCTAGGATTAGGGGGTAATTCTATGGGGAGCCACCTACCGTGTTTCCCTGAAAATAAGACCTACCCTGAGAATAAGCCCTAGCATGATTTTCAGGGTAGGCCTTAATATAAGCCCTACCCCAAAAAAATAAGCCTTAGTCGCCGGCAGCAGCAGCAGCGCTTCCCCCTCCTCCCACCAACCCATCTCTCTCTCCCATCCAAACCATGAGTCAGAAAGAAATACCTTATAACAAACTGGCAGTGTTGACAGCAATCTAGACAGGCTGCTTTGCAGCCTGGGCCATTCCTCTGCTGCATCACTGATGATATCATCAGCAATGCAGCAGAGGGAACAAAAAACAGGAGAACCAAATCCACAAACTTCAAAGACAAAAGATAAAGGGTGAAGATGTCCAATAAAAACCTAGTGAACTCAATCTTCATAAAAAGTCTTTTATTCATCCAGAAAATCAATGACATGTACATGTTTCAGCCCAAACGGCCTGCTTCAGGAGTCTCAAAGTTCTTCAGAATGAAAAAATTCTTAAAGCGGACTTCCTAATCATTCATTTTGTACTCACTGGCGAAGGACGTAAGAAGACTTGAAGCTGTTTGGGCCGAAACATATACATGTACATGTTAAGTCATTGATTTTCTGGATGAATAAAGGACTTCTTATGAAGATTGAGTTCACCAAGTTTTTATTGGATATCTCCACCCTTTATCATTTGTCTTTTGGTTTGTTATAAGGTCCATTTATTTCTGTCTTGCGGTTTGGATAGGAGGGAGAGATGGGTCAGCAGGGGTGTGTGCTGTGGCGGCAGGGGGGATAGAAAGATGCTACACGGGGGGATGGGAGGAAGGGAGGGATAGAAGCTGCAAGGGTTCTGCTGCACAGGGGGATGGAAGGGAGGGAGATACTGCACAAGGGGATGGGTGAGAGGGAAGGAAAGATGCTGCACATGTGGGGGAGAGAAAATAGGAAGAATTGGGGTGGAGGAGAGGAAGGGAGAGATTATCATTGTCCATGAAAAAAATAAGACATCCCCCAAAATAAGACCTAGTGCCTTTTTTGGGTCCAAAATTAATATGACAGTGTTTTATTTTTGGGGGAAACACAGTAGTTTCAGGTGGTAGGAATGAATGGGAATTGAAGTATTCTAGACACGTTTTACATGTAGTAGCCTCTTATTGCCACCAGCAGAAAAGTGTACACTCTATTTTGATGAAAGTGTACTTTGCCAGTTGGCATATGCTTGGGTGGAACTTGGCCAAAGTGTGGGCACAGCGTGCAAATGCACCTTTAAATTATAGTTTTCTACTATTTACAAACATTCTGGCTAACATCTAGGTCGATGCAGGCATTTTCACCAGCCATGGGTCTGGTGTAAATGATCGTGCCTTAAATGAACTGTGAGAATAGGCACTTCTGCTGGTATTCTGTAAAGAAAAGTAGGCATCTGCTTTACTTTATAAAATAGGCTTGAAGTAGGTGCCTGGTCATCCTCTTATCTTAGGCGTCCTGTTAGAGAATTACTCTCATATGATATACATACAGGGCAATTTTATAACAGGTCATCTAGGAAATCAAACTTGGCTCCTATTTTGAAGCTATTTTGGGCCCCTTTTACAAATCTGCTGTAGCACCTTTCCTGCAGCAAATACACCGAAGCCCATTCAATGCCCATTGGTGCTTTTATGGTGGGAGAAATGCTACCATGGCTTTATAATAGGGGCTCTTTATGTGATTAAGTCTAGTTTAGAAATTGTGGAGCCCTAGTTCTCAAAGATACATTTTTTTTAGGGGGGGAGGGGAGAAAGGGAAATGGATAGGAACACTTTTTATTCAGTAACTTATCAATATTTTTGTTCATTCAGGACTAGCTAGTGGAACAGAGTGGCGTAGTGAGGGTGAGTGGTACCTGGGGAGGTGGTGCCCCCCTCCTCTGCCCTCTTCTCCATTCCCCCGCTCATTCCCGAACCCCCTGTCGTGTGTGCGCCCCTTTCCCATCCTCGTACCGCTGTAATTTTCCCAGTGTGAGCAGCATTATGAACTTGCTGCCCACATTGTGTCGGCTGTCCCTCTGATGTCACTTCCTAGGCACGGGACACGGAAGTGACATCAGAGAGAGCCAATAGCAGCGCGGGCAGCAAGCTCATGAGAGAACGAGAGGGCACTCTCTGAAGTTAAAAGGGGATAGATTCCGTATGAACGTAAGGAAGTTCTTCTTCACCCAGAGAGTGGTGGAGAACTGGAATGCTATAGGGAAAAACACGCTCCAGGGATTCAAGACAAGGTTGGACAAGTTCCTGCTGAACCGGAACGAACGCAGGTAGGGCTGGTCTCGGTTAGGACTCATGTGTTTGACCTGGGGGCCGCCGCCTGCGCGGACTGCTGGGCACGATGGACCACTGGTCTGCTGTTCTTATGTTCTAACGTTGGTAAAGTTAAAGAGGTACAAGGTAAGAGAAATGGCGCACACACGTGGCAGGGGAGTCAGGAAGGAGCGGGGGGTGGGGGGGGGGGAGAGCAGCGGAGAGGAGGATGGGTTCCAGTGCCCCCACCAAGACAGCATCCGCCCACCCTTACTACGCCACTGGTGGAACATAAACAAATATGTTTAAATTAAAGAAGTTGCTTCTCATAGTTTTCAACCTACTGCATTATTATCTAAGAAGACATTTTGCCTTTTTCTGTTTTATGGACCCCCCCTCCCCCCAAATGGTTCTCGTCACTCACCGCAGTTTGAATTTCTAAATTACTCTTTTTCCTGATGTATTTTGCTGTTTCTCCTCATGGTGTGATGCGAACTTCTGGATCGAGGCTATGTAATGCCGGTGTAAGGCCTAACCTTCATCCCACGGCCTCAGGCAGTGGAAAGCCGCGGTGTCATCTTGTCGGGGCCTTTTCTCCTTTATCCCAACCAGTGAGGCTACGGAAACCTCTGTGGAGCCTGCCCCACCCGGATAAATGTCATGCTTGGAACGGACCGAGAAACGTTCTTCCCTCTAAAATATTTATTTGCTTAAAACCCAAAAAGGGTTTCTCAAGTTCTTACAAACAGCAGGTGCCTGTTTTCTGCCAAAAGTGTTCATTTCATCTCCGTGACATTGTTGCAGGAATGGAAACATTTACATTTAATACAATTTTGCATGGTCTATTTAAGGTCATGGTAGAAGCAGGAAAACCGGTAGTCTGGTAACTCTAACTGTGCTCGTATGTGTTCAGAAGCTTCGCAACGGTGCAAAATATCATTTGACACGGCATTAGTGGAGAGACTGTGTGGAATAAAAATTTTGGAATATTGCTATTTTTATTGTGGATACTTTGAAGCATTTAGGGGGCTTTTACTAAGGTGCGGCAATCACTTAAGCCCAGATTTTACAAGGTTAGACACCTAGCTTTTCATGCCTAGCCAATCTAGGTATCTAACTTAGGCCCCCTTTAATCAAGCCACGTTAGGATTTTTTATCGTCGGCCGTTGTGTTAAAAGCTCTGACACTCATAGGAATTCTATGAGCATCGGAGCTTTTACCAAAGTATCCGGTCAAAAAAAACAACAACCCCTAATGCGGCATGATGATAGAGGGGGGGGGGGGTGTCTTAATTATTCAATTAGGCTTAATTGGTGCCATTAATTGAAAAGCGCCATGAAAAACAATTTAAAATGTATTAGCTGGTAGGTGGCTAACTCAGTAGGCCATTGCCACTTCGACGTAGGCACCTGCCAGAAAGTAGGCATGGTTAAGGGCAGATTCTGGGTGGAGTTTGGGTGTGATTTGACTAAGGTAACAGTAGTCACCTAACTTAGGTGCACCCATTTAGGCCACTTAGAGAAGAAAGTGTAATTTTTCCCTAAAACAGGGAAAAATTACACTTTCCTCTGTAATGGGGGGGGAGTGTTTCCCCCCCGAACCCCCCAACGGCAGCACTAACACTTCTAAGTAAACTGGGGGGGGGGGGGAGGGTTTCCCCCGCACACCATCCCTCGGAGCACTTTAAATTGAACTTTTAATCTGGTGCGTTGACGTCCTGCGTGCATTTGTCTGAGCTCCTTGGTCCTGGTGCGATTGTCCTGCGCGCTTTCATCTTTGTATTGCATGATATATAGTATAACAAATTTGACTATCACTTGCACAGTTCTAAAAAAAAAAAAAAAAGGGTTGTTTCCAGTCTGATTTGAACATATAACTAGGGTATTCCAGGTCTTTTTTGGTGCCAGGTACTTCACAATACTAAAACAAGAAGAATCCACACTTTTAGAAATTTTTTATTTTTATTTTTTTTATTTATCTTTATTCATTTTAAAACTTTCAATAAGTGTGATACGATATACAATCAATTTCATTTAACATCACTTAAAACTCTTACAAAATTCCTTCAAAAACAATTACCCTCCCTCCCCTACCATCATTTCCTCATTCAAAAACCTTAACTATCCTACCCTCCCCCTCCCTCCCCCTGGATGTGTACAATCAACATAGGAGAAGAAAAATATTATCAATCCTTACAGTATTTTTCTAATGGTCCCCCCAACCATCCTAAATTTCTTTAAATGCCCCTGCTGCATGGCCAAAATACTTTCCATTTTGTAAGTATGACATAAGGAATTCCACCATAAGGTATCATTTAAACAATCACAATTTCTCGTAATATTTTTTTTTAAGTGTTTAATTCTTTATTGATTTTCAGATTTTGACAGTGCAATACAACTATATTAAACATGAGCATTATACATAACGCACTTAAAATACACAAAATTAATACATTACCAATCCTTTTCTCCCTCCCTTCCTCACATAACTATTACACTGCACATGCATATATTATTGCAATATTATAGATAAATACCTTTAGCAATCCCAAATACCTTCCCCTCCCCCCCCCCCCCAGATATGTAAGGAATCTGTAAAAAGGGAGATACCTGACATTCATTGCAATTCAACATATGGAGGTCAATGTGGGGACAGACAAATATTATTCTTGAATCATCTATTCCTTTATCGTATGAAACCATAATTTGTGGTACGTTGTTACAGATAAAGCCTGTTTTGGATAAATACAAGAGCCGTCTTTTATTGATCATGACAGGAATAGCCATCCAAATGATCACAAGGAACTGGAAATGTCATGACAGACTTAACTACACGTTCTGGTGGGCAAATGTGTGTAATACATATAAATATGAAAGAATGAATGTGGAATGCTTGGGTCTTAGCAATACATTGAATAAAGTATGGAGCCCATTGACTGCATTTGTTAACATACAATAATAGAGATATATCTTTTGTTTCTTAGATTTCCTTACACATCCAGGGTGGGGGAGGGAAGGGGAAAGTATTTGGAAGAGTTTAAAAATATTTAAATATAATATTGTAATAAATAATATGATTTAACATATTCATAATTGGGAGGAGGTGGGAAAATGGATGTTTTCTTTAATAATGTGTGTAATATGATGTATTTTATGCAATCTGTTAAAGTTATATTAAATTGTAATACACTGTAAAGCTTGAAAATTAATAAAGAATTAAAAAAAAAAACCCAAAACATATGCAGTCAACGGGCTCCACACCTTATTGAATGTCGTACTAGACCCCAAATACTCCACATTCATTCTCTCATATTTATATGTGGAACAAATATTTGCCCACCAAAATGTGTAAAGTGTATGTTGAAGGGCAACCCCTGTCATGATGAGTAAGAGTTTATTATTAGATGATATTTAACTCTTAACTCTCATTGACATACCAAATAAAATAGTATCATATGACAATGCCACCGGATTTTCTAATAGAATATTAACTTGGTTCCATATAGATTTCCCAAAATTAAAATATTTTTTTCCCCCAGGCTTGAACAGCTTTTCACTGGAATGCTGCACCCTGGGCTTGCTCCCAATCAGCAACGTGGCGAGCGTTGAGAAGAGCCCTCCCCGCCCTCGTCTCCGCTGCCCTGCTCCTTCCCCAATCCCGCCCGCCGCGTGCGCCCCCCCTTTCCTCTTCCCCATACCCCTAGTTGAAGTTGTTGCTTGCGGCGGCCAACAACGTGCTCCTCGTGACCGCCGTTGGCTCTCCGTCTGATGTCCCCGGAAGTGATGTCAGCGGGAGAGCCAATGTTGTTGACCGCTGCAAACCCAGAAGTGATGTCACCCGGAAGTGAAGTCGGCGGGAGAGCACGTTGTTGACCGCTGCAAACAACAACTTCAACTAGAAATATGGGGGAAGGGAAGGGGAGGGGAGGAATGGGAAGAGGCGGGGTGGAGGGTAGGAGGAGTGCTGGCACCCCCCACCAACATTGTGACCCCCCCTTACTATGCCACTGTTTCCAATCAGTAGATTCTCATACTTCTGTTTCCACATTTTATTTAGCTTAAAGAGTATTTGAGTACCGGACAGTACACTGTTAACCACTGAGGCCTTAATTTTCTATAGTGCACCATATATTAGGTGGCAATAGGTACCCTACTGCCACCTAACTTAATTGTTTTAATTGGTGATAAATGATGCGGTAATTGACCACATCATTTACAACCAATTAAGATTTAATTTAAAAACTTTTTAGGCACTTGCAAGCGCCTACACATAACAGCATTCAACTCCCATCCATAGAGGTACCTACCGGTGCCTATATCTAAAGTAAGTGTGGTTTATGCCAAATGTGAACATAGAGGCTGGTAGGTGCCTTCATGGATGCTATTCTTGTTGAAAGTAGGTGCCAGAAATGTAGGCCTGCGAAACCCTAGCCTACATTTCCAGCACCTTCTTTAGACATGGCCGCAATTCTCCAAATGGCGCTGATGCATGATTGACACTGCTTTTCTAAGCGGCCGTCACTAAGCACTGTTTACAGAATACAGATTGATTTTGTGAGGAAGGCAGTATATTATAAGAACATAAGAATAGCCTTACTGGATCAGACCAATGATCCATCAAGCCCAGTAGCCCGTTCTCATGGTCACCAATCCAGGTCACTAGTACCTGGCCAAAACCTAAGGAGAATATAAGAACATAAGAATTGCTGCTGCTGGGTCAGACCAGTGGTCCATCGTGCCCAGCAGTCCGCTCACGAGGCGGCCCCAAGGTCAAAGACCTGAGCCCTAACCGAGACCAGCCCTACCTGCGTTCGTTCTGGTTCAGCAGGAACTTGTCCAACCTTGTCTTGAATCCCTGGAGGGTGTTTTCCCCTATAACAGCCTCCGGAAGAGCGTTCCAGTGTTCCTTACGATTGTACGAAATCTATCCCCTTTTAGCTTTAGAGAGTGCCTTCTCGTTCTCTCCACCTTGGAGAGGGTGAACAACCTGTCTTAATCTACTAAGTCTATTCCCTTCATTATCTTGAATGTTTCGATCATGTCTCCTCTCAGTCTCCTCTTTTCAAGGGAGAATAGGCCCAGCTTCCCTAATCTCTCACTGTACGGCAACTCCTCCAAGCCCTTAACCATTTTATTCGCTCTTCTCTGGACCCTTTCGAGTAGTACCATGTCCTTCTTCATGTATGCAGCATTCCAGGTAAGGGCATACCATGGCCTGGTACAACGGCATGATAACATTCTACAATCTGTTCGTGATCCCCTTCTTAATCATTCCTAGCATTCTGTTTGTCCTTTTTGCTGCCGCCGCGCATTCCGCAGACTGCTTCATTGACTTATCGACCAGTACTCCCAGGTCTCTTTCCTTGGGTATCTCTCCAAGTACCGCCCTGGATATCTTGTATTCGAGTATGGGATTTTTGATACCGACATGCATTACCTTACACTTATCCACGTTGAACCTCATTTGCCATGTCGCTGCCCATTTCTCGAGCGTGGTTATGTCACGTTGCAGGTCTTCACAATCCCCCTGCATCTTCACTACTCTGAATAACTTCGTATCGTCTGCAAATTTAATCACCTCACTCGTCGTACCCATTTCCAGATCGTTTATGAATATGTTGAAGAGCACACAGGTCCAAGCACCCATTTACCCCCACTCTCTGTTTCCTATCTGCTAGCCAGTTTTTAATCCACATGAGTATTTCACCCTCTATTCCATGGCTCTCAATTTTCCAAAGTAGTCGTTCATGCAGAACCTTGTCGAATGCCTTCTGAAAATCCAGATATACAATGTCGACCGGGTCACCCTTGCCTATCTGCCTGTTTATCCCCTCGAAGGAGTAGCAATATTCCATGCTACCAATAACAAGGTAAGCAGTGGTGTCCCACATGTCTTTCTCAATAACAGACTATGGACTTTTCCTCCAGGAACTTGTCCAAACCTTTCTTAAAAATTAGCTACGGTATCCGCTCTTACCACATCCTCTGGCAATGTGTTCCAGAGCTTAACTATTCTCTGAGTGAACCTCCTGTTGGTTTTAAAAGTACCGGTATTTCCCTGTAACTTCATCTAGTGTCCCCTAGTCTTTGTAATTTTTGACGGAGTGAAAAATTGATCCTCATGTACCCGTTCTACTCCATATCAGGTCATTAATAATAGGCATAAACAAATATATATATATATATATATATATATATATACTGCCCGATACTCAGTGCTATTTAATTGGCCAGGAATGGCTCTTGGCTGCTTAAATAGCACCTAGCTGGCGAGGTGCTAATATTAGGCCCTGATTCTGTAAATGGTGCCTAACATGTAGATGCTGAGGAGGGCAAGTGTCAATCCTGAGTTAGGTGCTATTTATAGAATCACACCTAGCGTCACCTAAAGTGGTTTTAGGTGCTGGTAGGTGATGAAACTTTAGGTGTATATTGTTCCCTCGGTCATTCGTGGTTCGCTGTTCGCGGTCCTGGTCATTCGCAGATTTTCCGACCGCGAATGACTGGGCAGGAGAGGACAGCTGCAGCGGCAGGAGAGAGCAGCCGGAGTGCTGGCGAGTGAAGGAAATCACTCGCGGTATGCTCCGCCCGCCTCTTCCTGCACTAAAGTCGGGCCTCACCAATCAGGAGCTGCATGTCAAAGCAGCTTAGGATTGGTGAGGCCTGACTTTAGTGCAGGAAGAGGCGGGCGGAGCATACCGTGAGTGATTTCCTTCACTCGTTGGCGCTCCGGCTGCTCTCTCCTGCCTCTCCAGGTGCCCTCTCCTAGCTCCCCCGCTAAAAATCGTATTCGCGGTTTTTCAGCATTCGCGGGGGTTCCTGGAACGAAACCCCTGCGAATATCGGGGGAGTACTGTACTCTATACCTGGGTTTTCTATCTAGGCACCTAACTTCAGGCATATTTGATAGAATCAGGTCCTTAGTGACTAGTCTGGTCACTGGCTATGTTGCACGATGTAGCTAGTTAGCACCGATATTCATTGACTGACCGTCTAAGTTTATCGGGCAGAATAAATCACAGGTCTAGCTTTGGCTGCTATACCTTAGATAGCCAGCCCATGAATATCAGCTTAACTGTCTATGTCAGGGGTGTCAAAGTCCCTCCTCGAGGGCCGCAATCCAGTCGAGTTTTCAGGATTTCCCCAATGAATATGCATGCGATCTATTAGCATACAATGAAAGCAGTGCATGCAAATAGATCTCATGCATATTCATTGGGAAAATCCTGAAAACCCGACTGGATTGCGGCCCTCGAGGCGGGACTTTGACACCCCTGGTCTATGTTAAAAGAGGCTACAAGTAGACTGGAAATTTGGTGCCGGTTGCTGGACACGGCCCAGCATTGAATTTACGGGTTCACCACTGACTACGGGAGTCAGCCCGTTTAACTGCCGCAGTCTGAATATCGGCTCCACACTGATATGTCACGCAAGGCAGTTTCTCCACTTTCCTAGGAGAAAGTTAAACTGAATTGCAAAGAAGTGCAACGCCCTATTATTCTCTTCTGCTACCTACGGCATGCCTATAGTTTCACCCTGCAGTTCATTGTACTTTGTTCTTTGGTGCTTGATTCTTCAGCTTTACATTTTGTGATGTGCCACTGGAGAAATGTTATCATTCGTGTGAGATGAACTGTGGTGCACCACAGAGCTCTCTAGTCATTAGCTTGGAAAAGGATTAAACAAGATTATAGAAAACAGGTCAACCAGAGGCTGCTACAAACCGAGAGAGCGAGAGACAGAGACAGAGAGTGAAGTTAGATGTGTTTCTAGTTTTATACTACTTTTCTTCCCCCCCCTCATGATAAAAGGGGATAAAATAGTTCATACATGGTTCTCCTCAATTTTCCAACCCAAACCATTTTTTTTTCACCAATTTGCTCCAGTGGGATTTGAACACTTGGCTTCGCTGGCTCTTAATTCATTGCATTAACCATTAGGCTACTCTTCCTCTCTGGCTAGGTTTGTGTGCATTCAGATTCATATGTATATTTTGTCATTTAGCCAGCTTATTAAAATGCTTCCCTTACTCTGAACACCTGCTACTCATTCCTATTTGAAGGCAGGTATGAGGGCTAAATAAATTATGGACCTGATATTCAAAACAATTTAAAGAACCAGGAGAGGCTCCATTTGAATCGCCTATCTGGGGCTAACTGGACGTTCTCAGCAGCACTTAACCAGATCGTGCCACGGAAAATGTCCGGTTAACAACCAAGCTGAAACTAGCTATTTTGGGGATGTCCAGGGGTAGTCAGTAAAATGTCCATTTTCAGTACTTAACTAGCTAAAATAATCCCATAAATAGAATTGCATAAAACATAGTCCTGTCTTTATATGGCTCTTCATAGCTGATTAAGTGCCAGATATCATACTTAATGGACTATGGGCTAGATTCACAAAGGCCACAGATCGTATCCGATCCATGAGCGATCTGATCCGATCCATGGCCGGGGCACTGATTCACGAAGCATCTTCATGCAAATGAGGATGACCGAATGGATCGCTATCCAACGATTCCAACGCATGCGCAGATCATCTGTAGATGGTCTGCGCATGCACTGGCCCTCTGTGCCCGGCAGAAATGGAAACTTTTTTGCTTTTTTTTTTTAACTTTACGAACCCGTGGTTTTAACCTGCTTTAAACCCACGGGTTAAAACCACGGGCTTGCACTGCGGGGAAGGGCAGGAGAGTCGGGGCAGAGAAGAGCGGAAAGTTGGGGCAGAGAAGAGCAGTGAGCCGGGGCAGAGAGCAGGGCAGCAAGAGCCAAGAATTGTGGCAGAGAGCAGGGCGGCAAGAGCAGAGAGCAGGGTGGCAGAGAGCAGGGCAATTGGAAAGGACCTGAGTGATTGGTCCTCTGAAGTCGCTTATTTTTCGATCGGCCAGCCCAGTCGGTGTCCATCTTTTTTTTTTTTTTTTTTAGTGAATCGCAGCCTGCCTGTATTTGCATGCTGTTCCCCCTCATTTTCATGTGCGATATGCTCGGGAGGAAGGTTAGTGAATCAGGTTGGGGTCGCAAAGTGGTCGGAACACGATTGGTGGGCTTAGTGAATCTAGCCCTATGTTCTTACTGGCTCCTTATAACCTGGAAATTCAATGCCAGAGCCTAGACATGACCTGGCATTGAATTTTCGGGTATAACATCGGTGGCAGTCTTCAAAATGCTGACAGCTGCTGCCTGAATATTGTATCCTTAATGATTTTGTCAAGTTCTTATCGTTGTCACCTAGTTTGCACCAGCCATTGCATTTAGGGCATAACACTGGCCAACGCTCATTTTGGTGCCTCAACTGTTTCTGGGTATATTTGACCTGCTGATTCCAAAAATAGCAGCAGTTTTTTTTCCTATCAGCTCTAGTTTTTGAGATTCAGAACATGTGCTATATCTTCACTCTGCTCACCCATTAAAAAATCAGGATATTTTAATGTAGTATTTAAATTAATATATTTTAAGCAAGAAGGAAACATCTTTTTTTTTAAAAAAATTCTTTATTCATTTTTAAAACTTTCAATACGTGCAACATAAGATACAATCACTTTACACTTTAACATCACTTAATATTCCATCAAAGTCTAATTCACATCAAGAAGGAAACATCTTAAAAATTAAAAGAAAAGTGTACAATGTGAAAATCTACTTATTTCATACCAAAAGCACAAGTTTATGATACAAACTTTCCAGTCATTCGACACGAAGAAGCTCCTTTCTTAAGACTTCCAAGAGTGGGATCTGTCAGGACAATACTGCATAAGATTCCAACAATAGTCTGCCATCATGTGTGCATCCCATCTTCCTTGGTATCTGGCTTCCATTGTTTTTATGTCTTGGTGAAATCTTTCACCTTGCTATTCGCTTAAGTCATCAAGGTTCTCTAGAAAGCGATCTAAGTGACTGTGCAGATAATGGACTTTAAACACTCATGTTACAGCCAAGTCTCTAGAAATGAAAGAGCACATCCTCTACTAATTGTGTGTGGTTGTCTGCCTTTTTGTTGCCAAGAAAGTTTTTCACAACAAGAACAAATGAAGACCAGGCACATGATTCGATTTCATTCACTGATACTATGAAATGTGGGTCATTTATAAGTTGTCTGATATGTGGCCCATCGAAAATTCCTGCCTTCAGTTTTTCCATGGTAAGTCCAGGCAACATATGCGCTGTGTATCCAATGCATGAATCGTCTTCATTCAAAGCCTTTAGAAATTATTTCATCAGGCCTAGCTTTATATGTAGTGATGGCAGTATGATTCTATCTCGTGCTATCAAAGGTTAATTGATAACATTTTGTCCTCCAGCCACCATATATTTCCTTGGAGGCCAATATTTTTTTGCCCAATGTTCATGTTTGGATCTATGATCCCAAAAGCATAAAAAGCAAGGATACTTTATGTAGCCATATCTAAGAAACTAGAGCTGATGTGGTCTATCCATGCAATTCTCTGAATCAGCACCCCAAATAACCTCAGAAACAGGTAAAAAAAAAACCCAAGGCACCCAGAATTTGTTTTTTTTGTTGGCCTGTGTAATTTTATAAGAAGATGCCTATGTGAGCATGCCCCTCCCCCTAAAAAAGGGCTATTTTAAGCATATTTCATAAAGACAACATAGATCCCTATGTAAAACAAGCTACCTAATCCAAGCTCAATAGTGCACAAATGCCGATACACAGATTTAGATCTATCCCACAAAGATGCAAATGTAATATTGGGCTATGTGCATTCCAAATCCACCCAATCTACTCCTGCAGGATCTCCTACGTTCAGCATGAATATAAGTGAATGGTTTATAGTTTATTTAGATTTGCTATATCGCTTTTGCTAACTAGCAGATGTCAGCGGTGTACAAAATAAACAATTTAAAAAGGCAGAAAAGAAGTACGTACTATAAATGATCAAAAGAAAACAGCATCTCAATCAAAGAGCACTCACACTATAAACAAGGGGGAGGGGGAGGGATACCGAGAGGATAGGGTAGGAGCAGGATGGGAGGGATAGTGAATAGGATGAGGGAAAGATAGAATAGTTTCATAACAGCCTGGGTTTTTAGTTATTTATGTGGGGTCAAAAGCTTCCCTAAACAACCATGTTTTAAGGGCAGATTTACATTTCTTGAATGCTAGTTCTGCATGAAAAGAAAGGGGAAGGGAGTTCCATAAGAAATGTGTGGCAAAGAAAAATACAAATCCCTTGCATTTACCATACAAGCTTTGCACTTACCTTGCATTAAGGGCTCCTTTTATGAAGCCGTGTTAGCGCTAATTTGCTGTCTGCGCTAGTCGCTACCGCCTTCTCTTGAGCAGGCGGTAGTTTTTTGGCTAACGTGGGGGTTAGCGCGTGCTAAAAAGGTGAGTGCACTAAAGCCGCTGACGCGGCTTTGTAAAAGGAGCCCTAAGTTGTTGTTTGTTTTTTTTAAATTAATGCACAGTAATTGCAAAAGCCTATTGCACTTTAGTTAAAGAGCCCCGATAGAAACATAGAAAATGGTGGCAGAAAAGGGCCATAGCCCATCGAGTCTGCCCCTGCCAAGTATCCGCCCCCCTGAATTTACTCCCTCAAAGATCCCACGTGAGCATCCCATTTTCTCTTAAAATCCGTCACGTTGCTGGCCTCAATCACCTGCAGTGGGAGTCTGTTCCACTAATCCACCACTCTTTCGGTGAAGAAGTACTTTCTGGAGTCGCTATGAAACTTCCCTCCCCTGATTTTCAGTGGATGCCCTCTGGTGGTCGAGGGTCCCACAAGACAGAAGATATTATCTTCCGACTCGATGCGACCCGTGATGTACTTAAACGTTTCAATCATGTCTCCCCTCTCTCTTCGCTCCTCAAGTGAGTACAGCCGCAATTTTTTTAGTCTTTCTTCATACGTTAGATCCTTGAGCCCCAAGACCATCCTGGTGGCCATTCGCTGAACCGACTCGATCCTCAGCATGTCCTTACGGTAGTGTGGTCTCCAGAATTGAACACAGTACTCCAAGTGAGGCCTCACCATGGATCTGTATAACGGCATGATGACTTCAGGACTCCTGCTGACAAAACCTCTACGGATACAACCCATCATTTGTCTTGCCCTGGAGGAAGCTTTCTCCACCTGATTGGCAGCCTTCATGTCATCACTAATGATCACCCCTAGATCACGTTCTGCTGTGGTCGTAACCAAGGTCTCACCATTTAGTGCATAAGTTCTGCGCGGGTTTCTCTTGCCCAGATGCATTACCTTGCATTTTTTAGCATTGAAGCCCAGCTGCCAAGTCGTTGACCATCGTTCTAGAAGTAGTAGGTCCTGTGTCATATGATCAGGTAATAAGCTTTTGCCTACTATGTTGCAAATTTTGGCATCGTCGGCGAATAGTGATACCTTTCCTCTAAGTCCTTGCGTCATATCTCTTATGAATAAGTTGAATAGAATCGGGCCCAAGACCGAGCCCTACGGTACACCACTGAGCACGTCCGACGCTTCCGATGGGGTACCGTTCATCACCACCCTCTGTAGTCTACACTTCTAAAACTGTAGATCTCAGGATCAGTTCAAATATTTGTATTAATTTTTTAAAATATTACAACAGTAACACCAATAGTTACATAAAGAAATAGAGAATGTAAACATCTTTCACTCTAGTTCAGTGGTCTTCAATAATTTTTAAGTCAGGGCCACTTTGAATCCAAATGAGCTGAAGGAGATCCACCAGATATCATCCCATATTGCCATTAACCACAAGATTTCTGTTAATAATGTATAAGAGAGGGAGATATTTATTTTATTTTATAAGGATTAATTATAAGATTTCAGGTGTTTTTGAAAGTTAACTTATGATATCTATTTATTGTACCTGATTTAAGATATGAAATGAATAAAGATTTCAAAACGAAAAAAAAAAAAAAAGATTTCTGTTAGTGTTGCTTAACATAATTGTTCATATGGCCAAGAGGAAGATGCTGAACTAGGGACCCAAGTGTTAAAGTACGCATGAGGTGAGAGCAGGGCATGAAGTTAGAGGTGATAGACTTAGGAGTATTCTAAGGAAATACAGGTTTCCCTCCATATTTGCGGGTTCGATTATTTGCAAGTGTTCCATCAGTAGGCAGGGAGTAGGGATTATCCAAGCCAACATCACTTGGGGGGAAGGGGGCTTGCTTTCAACTCCTGTACCCAATCAGAGAATGGATGCTGCTGACATCACTGCGGGGGACTGGCCGGGCTGCTGCCGACATCACAGTGGGGGCTGCAGTTATTTGTGAATGTATGATATTCGTGAAGGAACTGCATACCTTACCCTCGTAAATATGGAGGAGGTGGTAGATGGGTGAAATAGTCTCCTGGTAGAAATGGTGGAGACTGAGACTGTGTCTGAATTCAAGAAAATGTTGAGACATGCACATGGGATCTCTTAGGAAAAGGAGGAGATAGTGGATGCTGTGGATAGGCAGACTGGATGGGCCAGTTGGCCTTTATTTTCCATCATGTTTCTACATTATGATATAGTTTTAGAATACTGCAAATGTTCCATTTAATATGTTGCATTATTTTGTTGTATTATTTATAGGCACACAATTCCTGGAGTATATTCAGTACACATGATACCAACAGCAACAGAGATGCTAAGGGAGAGACACCTGATGCAACTGCACAAGAGACATAATAGACGCCTTCCTTACTTTGTTTAAAAGTGCTCCACCATCCTTTTACTGCTGACATAGGTGTAACCATCCCCACCACATGTTTTAACTTGCTCTATTCCATTCCACAACACCCCACTTTAACTTCCCCAAATGGCTGAGTCACCAACTTCCTATGGAATCAGAAGGCAGCATCCGCTATGATAAAACCCTTAGCGCGCATGCGCTCTTCAAACTCTGTACATCCGTGATCCGTGCTTCCATACCACACATGTGCAATGTCTTCCTCAGCTGATTTCCTGCCCTGATCTCCAATGCCGGCTGACTTTCTGCCTACTGACTACGTTGCCGCTGCCGGGACGCCTCTTCTTCTCAACTCCAGACCAGCAGCGGCAGCAGCTGTGGTTTCATCAAGCAACCTCAGGGCATTTGCTAGGCCAGCCCACTTCGATAATGCGAGATGGGCTGGCTTAGCAAAAGTCCCAAGGCTGCCTGGCCTAGCAGATAATGGACAGGAAGCAGGGAAGGGAGAAAGGGTACTACTGGACAGGGGGGAGGTAAAAGTAAGGGAGAAATGCTACTGTTGGACAAGGGGAGCAGGGAAGGGGTGCTGCTGGACAGGGGGGAGGTAAAAGGAAGGGAGAAGGGCTACTGCTGGACAGGGGGAGCAAGGAAGGGGTGCTGCTGGACAGGGGGGAGAGACAGGAAGAAAGAAAGACAGACAGACAGTGGGCAGGGAGAGAGACAGAAAGAAATAAAGAAAGACAGACAGACAGGGGGCCAGGGAGAGAGACAGAAAGACAGACAAGCAGGGGGAAGGGAGAGAGACAGAAAGAAAGACAGACTAGGGGAGAGAGACAGAAAGAAAGAAAGATAGACAGACAGGGGGCCAGGGAGAGAGACAGAAAAAAAGACAGACAGACAGACAGAAAGAAAGAAAGGGGGAAGGGAGAGAGAAAGAAAGACAGACAGAAAGAAAGAAATGCCTAAGTCTACACATCTATTGTAGCACCCATTAATGTAACGGGCTAAATAAATAGTTTGTTCATAAGACTTTAATTTATCCTGTTCTAGAGATTTTATTGTTTGCAAAAAGTAGTTCTTTTTGACTTCTGGCAAAGACATTTACACCTGATATGTACAATACCCCCGATGCAGGAAGATGCTGAAACATGGCTGTGTTGCTTTTTGTGTTTAATAAATAAACTTCCATATTTGCCACAATGGTGCTTTCTGATTCCTTAGGTTTTTGGAGGTTTCTTGATTATACAGACTAGATTGTTTGGTCATTGGTGGTGTATCTTACAACTTTTTAAACTTCACAGTTTTTTTCTGCTCATCTTGGCATCTACTGGTAACTTAGTTGTACTAGTGATGTGAATAATGGTTGATAGCATCTGGATCCCAACTACCTAGAGATTTTTCTTTATTTTATGTCCATATTGCTATGTACCTAGTCTGCTCATTAAAGTCCCTCAGCAATAGCCTAATTAATGAAACAATAAATCACTCAACTATATCTGTAACAAAGAATAACATTTCCTCTCAATTTATTTACTTATTGAAAAGATTTCTGCCACATCTTTCTGATCTTAGTCAGAGACCACCCAACGGTGTACATACCCAACCCGGTACAACAATAACATAAATACAGCTTAAAAAAATAAAATATGTAGACATAAACAGTAATATAGACCAAATAGAAACACAAACAATGCAAAACGCGACAATCAAGTATGCAGTTCCCAAAGCTAAATCTTCAAATATCTTTCACGAAAATAAGAAGCCTCATTCTTCCTTTTCTTTTTCCAAAAACCTGAGATAATTCAGCTTTGTCTCATGCCGTCTGACCATTCCAGAAAGAGGGAGCTCCAATTGAGAAAGTTCCGGAGCTTATTCTACCTTTCTTTATAAAATTAAAGGAAGGAGCAGATTTGAACACTGACGCTGTCAGGGAAACTACCAATCTAATTTTTCGGTTAAATTGTGAACTTCATTGCCTCTCAGCATCCAGAAGGAGTAAAATCTTAAACTGGAACTGGTAATGTAATGAGCAGCTGGTGAAGCAGAAGAGCAGACAGAGTAAATTTAGATTAACCAAACAACAGCTTGGCGATCACATTTTGCACCATCTGGAGCCTGTGCAACCATCTTAAGTGAAGACTAGTGCCCCAGCCATTGCAGTAATCCAAGTAAGACAAAACTAAAGCATGAATAGCCATATGAAAACAATTAAAATCCAAAGAAGGGCACAGCTTCCTAACCATCTGTGATTTAAATAAGGAGGCACGGACCACCTCAGGAGCATGCCTTTCCAAATTCCACAAAGGATTAGCAATAATTCACAGCTCTGTCACAAACTCTATGCCATGCCATACCACAACAACACCCTAGTTTATAAAATGATGAACCGGCCCAACCCTTCTTCATTATAACAGCTTGTAATCCATCTCCTCCATATACCATGTCAGAAACGAGCCAACACATACAGAATCAGACAACACCCTACAGTGTTCATAAAAGAGAATGGTGCCAGTGGCAAGAAGTGCCCAAAAATGATTACAGAAAACATGGCAAATAATCATTTTCCAGTCATGTTTTTGCTAAATGAAGGAAAACTATATAACCCTTCTCCTTGCCTCCTTTGCTAGGGCATTCCAGAACAGAAGAACTGAGCAAGGGAATATTCTTTCCCTAGTCTTCATTAGCCTTGCCACCCTGATTGACAATGGGGCTTATTTTCAAGAGAAAAGTCCAAAAAGTGGCATAATGGGATAGATAGACATTTTTCTCCTCAAACCCTTCTAATTTGGAATTTTCTAAACCTATTGCCTAGATCAGGGGTTCTTAACCTGGGGGTCCCCTAGGGGATCCATGGATAGATTTCAGGAAGGTCCATGAGGGTCAGATAAAATTTAACATTTATATTCATTATACAGCCAGTTATTGTTGATTTTTCTTGCAGATAACGAGAGATTAGATGTAGTAGTAGTAGTTAGTAGTAATAATGGTAGTAGAAAACATAGTTGTCATAGATCTGTTTCAATTTTCACAAGAGGATTGTATTTCATAATTATAATGAATGGCCATTACTTTTTTTTCTTTTACATAAAAAGAGTGTTTTTTTTAGATTGTTTACTTTAAAATTTAATAATACTTTGTGTATGTCGTATATGTATGAGACAATCAAATCTCAAACAGGCATCATCAGCTCATGAGCTATAATCCAAATGCTACTTTGAAAGATGCTCCTTTTGAGATGTTGTTCCAAAGCATCGCTTGTTGAGGGTATCCTGTCCATGTCTCTGGTCTTGCGACAGAACATCGTTCTCAGGAGGTCAACATTGGCATCATCAGTGCATGATTCAATGAAATACAGTCTGTGGACAAATTGCACCACAGTCTCTTTTAGTTGTGGTGACATATGAAATAGAGTGCTAGTGGCAGTTGCAAATTCTTTCATGAGGGGTGAAATTTGTCCTTTGTCTTGAAACAGTATCATTTTCCCTTGAACTTGAAAGTTGATGTGCTGTCTGATTCAGAGGAAGCATGAAAGTGAGCCATCACTTTTCATGGTGATTTCTCCTAAGCTGAGGCCATACAGTTGAGGGATATCATTTTGGTTGCTTTTCCTGCTTTGAATGAAATCCAGATGTCTGCTTCGGGGTTGGCAGTGATGATATGGTGAAAATTACTCAGATGTATGATTACAGCATCTGTGAATCCAATATGAACCATCCCAAGTGATGAATATTGGCGGGCATGAAATAGGTGTACCAGAACTCGGGTTTTTGCCACCTCAGGACTGCATTGTCCCACTGGAGTGCCATTTCTTGCATTGAGTACTTGGTCACAAAGTTATTTAGAGAGACTTATCTTGATACTATCCTTCCATAAGTTTTGTAGAAAGATATGAAAATAAACTCCTTCTTGTTACTCAAATCTATGTTTGCCAAAAAGTTACAATTAATAAAGAGGAGTGGAGGAACAAAAAATTACTAATTACTCAAAATGACTCCGTCTGGACCATATCCCCCCCTTCTTTTCGGGGAGGAAACCGTAGGTTAATTTGCAGTGACAGAAACAACATCAGGTATACACATTGGACACTGTACAGCCTAAGGGATTAAATAACATTATCGATTGATTTTATTTTTATTAGTACCCTCTGATATCCTTTGAACAAGATCTGTCATTTCCCTGCCAGTGAGCCTGCCACACCCCCCTACCAATCAGAAGACACGATGTGTTGGCAAAGATGCCGGAGCTGCTCTTTTTTTTAAATGCTCAGTTATAAAATGGCTTCTTGTATTGAGTGTGGCGCAGTGGTTATAGCTACAGCTTCAGCACCCTGGGGTTGTGGGTTCAAACCCACGCTGCTCCTTGTGACCCTGGACAAGTCACTTAATCCCCCCATTGCCCCAGGTACATTAGATAGATTGTGAGCCCGCTGGGACAGACAGGGAAAAGTGCTTGAGTACCTGAATAAATGCACGTAAACCATTCTGAGCTCCCTGGGAGAACAGTATAGAAAAATAAATAAATTATATCTGCTTCTCTCATAATGTTGTCCATATTTTATAGTTGCAGTTCACTGAGCCTTTTCTAAAATACTAGAGATGGATGCACAGACCTGAATGTCTGTTTTCCAACCTAGGAAGGAGTGGTATAGTTGTTAGAGCTACAGTCTCAGCACCCTGAGGTTGTAGGTTCAAATCCTGTGTTGCTCCTGGTGACCCTGGGCAAGTCACTCAATCCTCTATTGCCCCTAGGTACATTAGATAGATTGTGAGCCCACTGGGACAGAGAGGGAAAACGCTTGAGTACCTGATTGTAAACTGGTTAGATAGCTGGTATATAAATAAATAACTGACCTATACAAATTTATCATCCATGTTTCCTTGGTTTGTCAAATCTAAATTCTGGAGAACATTTCTTGGCTAATACTTTAAACCTAGCAAGGGAAAATGCACACGGCCCTATGCAAATTACTCTAAACCTTTACATTAATTGCATAACATCTTATTGCTCCAGATGAATTTCTTCTTCTTAAACTCATTTTTCGTTACGATCTCAGGTAATACAGATCCATAGCTATTCACCTCAAATCTGTCTATAACCATAACTTCTTAAAATATCTTTTGGAGCACAACTGATAAACGTTTCTGTGATAACACAGTATACACTCATTCAGTACTTGATCTCATAGCTGCCTTCCTCGCATAAACAATTAAAAATACATAAATTGTAGTGATAAGTGCTAAGACCCACAACCTAACTGGTCTAATAGTGATATTAAGCAGAGGTTGTACAAGGGACCATCATAGCTTCTTATCAATCCCTGACCGCTCCTACTGTTTTTAATAATGGCAATGAAGTTAAAAACAACTTCACTTAGCTGTACACTGGAGCGGATGTTGCTTCATGTGCACCTCTCTGTTTCACCAGTTCCAACAAATATTATATTACCACTTGTGCATCGCTATAACCATTGCATTGCCTCTACTCGAGTTTCACAAAAAAGACGCTTCCTCTGGAGGGATATAACAGTTGCATGGCTACAGGACCGCTCAAGCACAGAGACGCCAGTATCAAACCATAACCAAACAGAACTTATTATTTATATAGACCTGGTTTTCCGCCACCCTCACACGGTGCGAGGCTCAGGCCAGCTCTTTGGATCTCCAGAGCTCACTAAAAACAATGAAAACACAGGTGATAGTTACAGTCACTAACTGACAGATCACACTCGAGCTTGGGCGAAGACCGGAGCTGGACAAATCTGGTAGGCTGGGGGTTGGGCAACTCTGGGGTTTCACTCACCCCACTCAAACTCGGATAAACAACAACTCAGTCCGAGATATGAGTGAACCAAACTGGAACTCTATTGAAAGTTGATTAAGGAATAGTCTATACACTATTTACATGTACTCAGTGAAAGGCAAACACTGGTTCCATCAATAGATTTTCACCTGTCACTTCTAGTTAACTTTAGAGCCTATTATTTACAGTTTTTTCAGCAAAGGAGACAGACACTTTGGTTCCATCTGCAGATTTCCCCCCGTCACTTCCAATTCCCTTTAGTTTGAACTATTTACAATGTCTTGTCAATTCCCCCCAAATCTCTCTGCGAGTCTCCCTTGGTCTTGGGCATTGGCGGAAGCAGGAACAACCAAAAGCCAGGATCATATTCCCCCCTTCTCTTTTATAACCTCCCCCACCTCCCTCCTGGGAAACAGGATCTCCAGCTCCTCCCACAAAGCTTCTCCAGCCACAGTCAAGATTCAGTGACCACCTGAAAAATCTTCCACCACTGCTATTACAGCAGAAGCATTTCACAGGGGGGTAACATTTACTTTACCCCAAGGGTTTATACTGAAAATATGTACTAACATGTGTACTAGTACCTCTGGTCTTTTCACTACAGGAGAAAAATCCTAAATTTAATTGAGTGCCTAAGGCTTTTCAGACATATTGGTTCAATCAAATGTAAGTACAATGTTTGGATTAAATCGCTGATAATTACAGTACTTCATGCACCTCATCTCTTTGACAACGAATGGCGTATATGGAAGTGCCATTGAAATTTTAATCCAATTAGAGGCAATAGGATCTTTGTGGCACGGTCTTCTATATATAAATGCCCCTGATGATTGCGACATATTGGACTATATAGGCCTCTACCTTCCCAAAACAGATCTGCAAGTAGTCATACCTCAACATATGCATCTGATCTGCTTGTAATAATAGAAGGCAAGGTTAGAGGAGCAGTCCCAAAATAACCATCTCTTCAGCTATTTATGGAACCGAACTTTAGAACAGCTCTAATAAGGACCTTCCTAGAGCTCATGTACACTTGTCAGGGTTTCGATTAATGGAATCCAGTAGCATGAAATGCTGTAAAAAATGATTTTGCTGAAGCAAAACTTTTTTTCCCCATAATTTCCTATGACATTTAAGAAAAGAAAAACATTCATACATAATATTTTAAAGGTTGAATATTTGGCTGCCATATTTTTCCAAAATAATCGTTAAAGTTTTAATCTAGAGTGTTCCAGGCCACAGGGTTGGGCTGTTAAATTATATGTGAAAGGGAAGACTGGTGTGAACATTCAATACAAGCTCTATTCAAAACCTAATGCTTCATTAGGGAAAAATAGGACAGGTTCCTATATTAATTTTATGGAAAATTTTGTATGCCTGGTCTTTAAATTTGCTCTTTGACGAGCTTAATGGGTTCCAAACCTAATATACTATTTTTCACAGCACCAATATACATTGCAAGAGTTATATTTTTAGCAATAAAAAATGTTCACGTCTGGAAACATTTTATATGAGAGGAAAAAGAAACTTGCAAGAGAGAGAGGAATTAACACTTCATGTGCAAACCATGATCTATTTTATCAACTTAAGGACATGAACAAGCATAATGGGCCCCTTTTATAAAGCTGTGGTAGAGCGTGTTAGTGCAGGCTGATGCGGTAAATGCTCTGATGCTCATTCAATTCCTATGAGCGTCGGAGCATTGACCTCACCGGCCTGCGCTAAAATGCTCTACCGCAGCTTGATAAAAGGGGGCCAATGTCAGGCGGGAAAAAACTATTTTATGGCTTATTTTATCTTGGGATATAAAAAAACAATGGCTAACATCTGTTTGGATAACTAAACGAGAAATATATGAGTCAGCATTTAAACTACCCCCGTATCAACTTCACTGCTTGTAAACATTTTCTCCCATGCCTCAAGAATTGACAGAATTGTTCCCCTACTTATTCAACATTAGATTCCTAAAATACCCCGTATGAGTTTCAATATTCTCTCCCTTGCTCATAAATCAGTTTTTTGCTTGCCCTTCCTATCTCCTTTCTCTCATCCACTCCCATCAACCCCCCCCCCCCTGTTTATTCCATTCAATCAATGATAACTGACTTCAATTACTATTTCCTCAAGAAGTCCTCTACCAGTCTACAATACAAAGGGCCTTCTTCTACATAATGCCAAGCCTATGGAATTCTTTACCTCATCACATTAGACAACAGCAATATTATCACAAATTCAAAATGTTACTTAAAACACACCTTTTCCACCAGACATGTAGGCCCTGATTCTGTAAAGTGCGTCTACATTTAGGCGTGGTTTGGACGTCCTCGTAGACGTGATTCTGCAAAACTTAGATGTCCTTTAGAGAATCGCGCTCAGCGTTAGATAGACATTCACATTTTTAGACATCCTTTAGATAATTGCTTTTTACACGGGAGTTAAACATCCAACCAATGTCCTTACTGTTATAATGTATTATTATGATTGTATTAGAATGGCAATTTTATGCTGTTTTTCATTATAATTGTGAAATTCTAGCACCATACTATTTTTTTTTTAAATAAGATTTTTAAAAAATCTTTTTATTTATTTTTCTTCTGTGACAGGAAGTGAGTGGGATTTGAACCAGCAATGGCAGGGTAGAAGGTTGTAAGTCTAACTAGTGTGCCATAGAATGAGCTAACAAGGTATGTAGCAATTGTAAAACAAGGACTTGTAAGCATTGTAAAGGAAGTCTGCTTTTGAGCATGGTTTGGGCAGCAAATAGATGTGAGTTAGGTGGACAGGACATAGGTGGGCTTTGGATGTCTCCAATGCGTTTCACTAAAAAGGGCAATAGGTTTTTTATTTTTGCTTTATTAAGCTCAAAATACATTTAATAATGCACATAAACACAGATATATTTAATTTATTCAATACCATTCTCCCAGGGGAGCTCAGAACGGTTTACATGAATTTATTCAGGTACTCAAGCAATTTTCCCTCTCTGTCATGGTGGGCTCACAATCTATCTAATGTACCTGGGGCAATGGGGGGATTAAGTGACTTGCCCAGGGTCACAAGGAGCAGTGTGGGTTTGAACCCACAACCTCAGGGTGCTGAGGCTGTAGCTTTAACCACTGTGCTACATACTCTCCCCTCATATTACATGCAAAACCTATTTTAAGGGCAAATATCAATGTTATTTGCTAATTATAATTATAGGAAAAGATCCATTAACTGAAGCAGAGCATTTGAAAAAGATAGCTTTATATTTCTTGCTCAAAAGCTACCCTTTTTTTCCTGACTATAGAATGCTGCAATGAGCTAATTCTTGAAAGAGGTGCATTAAGCAAGCAAGGCTCATGAAAAAAAATAACCTTTTGGACCTTTTGAAAATGAAGTTATCTATGCAATATATATATATTGCATAGATAACTTCATTTCCAAAAGGTTAATAACAGAAAAAAGAGATACAGACCTCAGCATGGCTTATCTAGTTCATTGCAAATGGAGGTTTCCAGCTGCACAATGAAATACAAAGAATATTTAAGGTATTCTGACTTCTCCTTCTTGACATCATTGTGCCACTAGGAATCTGAATTCAAGAGGGCCTGGGATAGGCATGTGGGATCTCTCAGTTAAAGAAAGAGATAATGGTTACTGCAGATGGGCAGGCTAGATGGGCCCAAAAGAGGTAAGAAGTTGATGGAGCAAATAAATGCAATTTGAAATAATCAATCAGAGTTGAAGTTGGATAGCCTGAGTCTTATTTGATAAATACACATTACAAGGGCGTGCTGAAAAGTTCTCAGCCCAACCAAGAAGAGAATGATGTGGATATGGTTCAATTAATGATCTGAAACAATGTTAAATACAGAACTCCATTTCTGTAAATTGGCACGTAACAAAATAAGATAACACTCTTATCACCCACAGTGGCAAAATTACACTCAGAATTTAGGAAGTTGGTTTGTTGGGCAGATAATTTTTCTGTACTCCCTCATATTGCCTATATACACAGGATGGGAAAAGCAAAACTAAACTGACTAAACTGATAAAGGGTATGGAAAACTTCTCATATGCGGACAGGTTGAAAAAGCTGGGGCTATTCTCCCTGGAAAAGCGGAGACTTAAGAGGAGACATGATAGAAACCTTCAAAATCCAGAAGGGCATAGAAAAGGTAGACAGGGACAGATTCTTCACACTGTGGGGAACCACAAGTACAAGGAGGCATTCGGAGAAATTAAAAGGGGGCAAGTTTAGAACAAACGCTAGGAAGTTCTTTTTCACCCAGAGGGTGGTGGACACATGGAACGCGCTTCCGGAGGCCGTGATAGGACAGAGCATGTTACAGGGCTTCAAAGAAGGTTTGGATAGGTTCCTAGACAATAAGGGGATCGAGGGGTACAGATAGGAGTTGAGGTAGGTTATAGGAATAGTCAGGGACCACAGCACAGGTGATAGACCTGGAGGACCGCCGCGGGAGCGGACCGCTGGGCGGGATGGACCTCTGGTCTGACCCGGCGGAGGCAAATTCTTATGTTCTTATGTTCAAAGATAAATAAAGCCCTTAATATTAACTTCTTTGGAGGCAGCAAAATATTTGTGAAAATATTTTAGGTTTTGGATATCTCAATATCTTGAGACATCAACATTCCTGTTTTAGCTAAAGGTTCCAAGGGGATGGAGGAAGAAATCAACAAGTTTGTCCTTCCCTTTCATAAACATCCCAATAATGTTCATTCATTGTTTATGAAACTTGCACATTTGAGCTACACAATGCTTTATTACCTAATTTTTTTCATGCTCAATAAGACCATATAATGGAAAGGTTGACATTGCACAAGATTACATACTTTATTGTGAAAGAGCACATTCTACGCTTATTCCTAAAAATAGCTGCCAAAACCAGAATGAAAAGGTGCATAACACAGCTATGGATCAGATCCAGGAGGGATCAGAGAGAAATAGATGTCTCTGGGTAAACAGATAGAAGAACCAAGAGGAAATTCAGGGAAAGAATATTAATCCAATTTCATCACATCCAAACCCAGCCCTACCTAACCCTCCTCCTTTACAACCTTGGACCCTCTTGGACCCATACCATCTGAGTCTGAATAGCACAACACATGCAGACTGACATATTATTTCCCATGAAAGCAGAAGTTTATAAGGTACTTGGCAAAAAGGGACTATTTGTCATAGCCTGGACAAACTTATGAGACAAGCAAGTTTGGGTTTCAGTAGGTTATATTATTGTAGTTCTCTTTTTTAGCTCAGTAAAATCAATTAGGCAATAGTGTAGCCCTTAGAGTCTCTGTTAGGGTTTAATACAAAAGTGTTTTAGCCTAGATTAGTGTTTTAGGTTGCATTTCAGGGCATAATGTCAGATTAGGGCACAAATAGCTGTTGAGGAAAGGCTCTGGTGTTAATTTAATTCCCTTTCGCCCACCCCAAGGCAGAGCTCTTTGATTTATAGGCTCTTCAGCCAACTAGGAATAGGTCATTACTTTGGTAGGATTTTTCTGTCCTTTCTGTATTCTTCCAGGTGTAAGTACTTCTGCACCACAGTATGGCTGGGAAATGTATCACCAAAGCTGCTGCTTAGGTTACAACTTCTGTCTCTGTGTAGACAGAAAATGTTACTCAGGCAGAGGGAGTGGTTCCATGTGCAAGCTGTCTTCAGTTTGAATCTCTCATGAAGGAAGTACAGGAACTGAGAGAGGAGGTGGAAAGACTGAGAAGCATCCGTGTGAATGAGAGCTACATCGATGAAATGGTTCATGAGGTGTCAAAGATTTCCAGCAGTGGGGAAGAAGAGGTTGTGCTGAGGGAAGACAGCTGGACTCAGATTATGGAACACTGTGACTCCCCCTGCCCTTGAACTGAAGAACCGGTATGCTGTCCAGGAAGTGGAGGAGATGAGAACATCCCAAGGAGAGGAAGAACCAAAGCTTGAAATCTGCAAAATTACTGGATCCGTGAACACTAAGAAGCGTAAGATAGTGGTAGTTGGTGATTCCTTTCTGAGTAGTACAGAAGCATCTATCTGTAGACCAGACATAAAGTCATGAGAGGTATGCTTTCTGCCTGATGCCAAAATCCAAGATGTTACAGAGAGCTTGCCAAGACTCATCAAGCCTGATGACTATTATCCAATGCTGCTCATCCACATTGGCACTAACGATACTGCCAGGTACCCCTGCAAATGTATCAAAAGTGACTTTGTGGCTCTGGGAGAGAAGGTAAGCAGACAGGTGCGCAGGTGGTATTCTCATCCATCCTCCCTGTCGAGGGTAAAGGCCAAGGCAGAGAAGCTTGCATCCTGGAGATGAATGTGTGGCTCCGTGGATGGTGTCGTCAAGAGCATTTTTGCTACTTGGACCATGGGATGATTTTCCAAGGGCTACTGAGTAGGGATGATGTGATCTAACAAAGAAGGGAAGAAGTGTCTTTGGCAGCAGGCTGGCTAATCTTTTGAAGAGGGCATTAAATTTGAAATGATGGGGCAGGGTGATCATAGCCCTCAGGTAAATATAAACCATCAGATAAGTAAATCACTGAATACCTCTACACAGATGGGAAAAGGGGGCAATGTCTGTAAAACAGTATATACTAATGCTCAAAGTATGGGAAACAAGATTCTGGATCTAGAAGCTGTGATGGAAGAAGATGAGTTGGATATAGTGGTGATCACGGAGACGTGGTTCATGAAGAACCATGATTGGGATGTAGTTATACCGGGCTGTAATCTGTTCAGAAAAGACAGGATAGGAAGAAAAGGAGGGGGGGGGGGGTGTAACATTATATGTTAAAGAGGAAAAGAAGCTTTGGTTCTCAAAAGTAGTAGCTGAGAAAGTAAGGAATAAGAGGTTAGCTTTCATAAACTACAAAAGATCGCAGGCAAAAATATCTAGAAAAGTTAAGAGAGGCTGGTCATGTAGTCATGAAAGCAAAGATGCAAATGGAAGAAGAAATAGCTGACATGGTAAAACGGGGAGACAAGACATTTTTTTAGATATATTAGTGATAGGAAGAAGTGCAAAAGTGGCATTGTGAGACTCAAAGGTGAAGAGGAGGAATATGTAGAAGCTGATAAAGAAAGGCCACATTGCTTAACAAATATTTCTGTTCTGTGTTCATGGCTGAAGTGCCAAAGCGGGACTGCAGAAGACAAACGTGAATAGGGATGGAGGAATAATAGACCCTGATTGATGTTCAGAGGGTTGTATTCGTGAGGAGCTAGCTAAAATAAAGGTAGACAAAGCAATGGGGCCAGATGGTTTATATCCGAGGATGCTGAAGGAACTTAGGGAAGTTCTGATAGCTCCACTGACTGACCTTTTCAATGAGTCTCTAGAGTCGGGAGTGGTATCGGAGGACTGGAGAAGGGCGGATGTGGTCCCTCTCCACAAAGTGGAAGTAAGGAGGAAGCAATCCCCTTTCCTGATGTTATATCCTCCCCCCTTTTCCCCTTTTTAAAATTTGTTTTTAATGATGTAATTATTAACATTCCCTTCCCCCTTCATCCTCAAGCTCATGTTCATATCTGTAATTTGTCCATTTGATGTTCACATTTCCCCTCCCCCTATAATAATTTATTTTAACCTATCATTTTTAGCATTGTAAACCGGCCAGGTGCACATCAATGGTCAGTATATTAAAATTAATTAAACTTGAAACTTCACAGGCCCGTAAGTCTGACTTCTGTGGTAAGCAAATTAATGGAAACACTTTTAAAACAGAGAATGCTCAAGTTTCTGGAATCCTGTGGATTACAGGACTGGAGGCAACATGGATTTACTAGAGGTATGTCTTGTCAGACAAATCTGATCATTTTCTTTGACTGGGTGACCAGAGAATTGAATAGAGGATGTGTGCTAGATGTGGTGGATTTACATTTTAGCAAAGCCTTTGACAGTGTTCCACACAGATGTCTAATAAATAAACCGAGTGCCCTTGGGATGGGTCCCAAAGTGATGGGCTGGGTCAGGAACTGGTTGAGTGGAAGGTGACAGAGGGCAGTGATCAATGAAGATCACTCTGAGGAAAGGGATGTTACCAGTGGTGTGCCTCAAGGTTCTGTTCTTGGGCCTGTTCTTTTAAACATTTTTATAAATGATATTGCTGAAGGGTTGTCGGGTAAGATTTGCCTCTTTGCGGATGATACCAAAATCTGCAATAGAGTAGACACGCTGGATGTTGTAAATAACATGAAGAAAGACCTGGCGAAGCTTGAAGAATGGTCTGAAATTTGGCAGCTAAAATTTAATGCTAAGAAATGCAAGGTCGTGCATTTGGGCTGCAAAAACCCGAAGGAACGATACAGTTTAGGGGTGAAGAACTTATGTGTATGACGGAAGAGTGGGCCTTGAGTGTGATTGTATGTGATGATCTTAAGATAGCCAAACAGGTTGAAAGATGACGGCAAAAGCTAGAAGGATGCTAGGTTGCATAGGAAGAGGTATGGCCAGTAGAAAACAGAAGGTATTGATGCCTCTGTATTGATGACTCTGGTGAGACCTCAGTTTAAATATTGTGTACAATTCTGGAGATCACACCTTCAAAAAGATATAAAAAGGATGGAGTCGGTCCAGAGGAAGGCTACTATAATGATGTGTATACTTTGAAGGAAAGGCGGGAGAGGGGAGATATGATAGAGTCGTTTAAATATCTACGTAATATAAATGTGCATGTGTCGAGTCTCTTTCATTTGAAAGGAAACTTTGCAATGAGAGGGCATAGGATGAAGTTATGAGGTGATAGGCTCCGAAGTAATCTGAGGAAATACTTTTTTATGGAGAGGGTGGTAGATACATGGAACAGTCTCCCGGAAGAGGTGGTAGAAACAGAGACTGTGTCTAAATTCAAGAGGGCCTGGGATAGGCATGTGGGATCTCTTGGAGAGAGAAAGAGATAATGGTTACTGTAGATGGGCCATTTGGCCTTTATCTGCTGTCATGTTTCTATTTTTCTAAAGATCATATTAAAGCCACTCAATTACAGGATCTGCAGGGTAAGGAAGAGACACTGTGGATCAATTTGGAAAGAGGGAATGGTGATATATAGGCCTCCTTCACAGATGGAAGAAGTGGAGAGAGATTTAATAGTAGACATTCAGAATATATCTAAAAAAGGAGAAGTTTTACTAATAGGTGATTTTTAACATGCTTATAGATGTAGGGGAGGGGCCTTAGGTGTCTGAGCCAATCAGGGCCCTGGGCACCTCCCTGTATATGCACTGAGGAGGGAAGACCCGCCATTTTGAACAGGCAGGCTTTTAAAGTAGAGAGACCGTGTTCCCTCCTGCTTCCTTCTTCAGAAAAAAGTATCAGGTGGGGGTTTGGGGTGGTATCCGGTGGCAGGAGGGAGTGAGAATCCCTCCTGCCTTTTTTTGGGGGGTGGGAACAGAGAGGGGAGGGGATGGTTCAAGGGGGGGGGGGCTCCTTTGGAGGCGGGGTCACCATGGCAGGAGGGAGTGCCTATCCCTCCTGCCAATTTTCTCTTGTCCGGGGGGTGGTGGGTTCAATTTCTTATTGAAAGATTTTAACTCCCTACATAATCTCAAATGACCTGGCAACTAGTTCCACAATCGTGGACCTGCAACTGAAATTGCTGTTGTCTATGTCCTTCTATAATGAGTCTCCCCAACTAACTCGACAATCACATCGCTGTTTCAGATCCTAAAGAACGTGTTGACAGGTGCTTCCTCAGTGCATGTGTTAAATACCAAGATGCTGTGTCGTAGATTGTTTGATGCACAATGATCAAAACTTGATATTCAATCCTGAACTCCATCGGTAACCAAAATATGCTCATATCTAGGTACCCCAGAAATCAATCGCGCTGCAGTATTTTGCACAACCTGCACAGCTTTTACTCTGTGTTTTACGATACCTAAAAGTAATGCATTACAGAAATCACATTTTGTTGTCACCATACTCGGCACTACTGTCTGAAAATCGGCCAAGCCATCATAGATTTTAATCTTGACAGTACTCACAGCTGAAACAAAGCCCCCTTAATCACCTGCAATATATGGGCCTGCATAGTAAGTCTTGCATCCAACAATTACCCCCAAGATTCTCATATTCAATTGGCTGGGGTCAATGTTTTTTTTGAGCACTGTGAAATTAGACTTGGGGCTCCTTTTCCTAAGGTGTGCTAGCGTTTTTAGCGCAAGCAGGAAAATATCGCGTGCTACATCGCACGCTACGCTTCTAGAACTAACGCCAGCTCAATGCTGGCATTAAGGTCTAGAGCGCGCAGCAACATAGCGTGCGCTATTCCACGCATTAAAGCCCTAGCCCACCTTCGTAAAAGGAGCCCTTGGTGTTTCTCTTTCCTACTTAGTCTTCCATACTGGGTTCACACAAAGGGATAGAGAGGGAAATTTGGATTTAACAATCACCTTTGTCAAATCTGAGCTCAAGGTTAAATAAGTGTTTAAGTAGAATGGCCCTGGCCAGGAGGACAGAACTGTTTTACTAAAGGTCAGAAGGACTGTCAGCGAGGGAAGCAGGATTTGAAACTTGGCTCTCATCCTACTACGGTAACCACTAGGTAACTCCTCTAAAGCAAATGTCTCACAGGAGCTTAATTTTTCCTTCACAGGCCCATAGATCATTTATATGTTTCCTATTCCCTGTGTTCGTTCATCAAATAGGAACTTAGTACAGCTTACTTTAACTCTGAGAGAGAATCCACATTGCTGAATTAATTTCTCACATTTCAGCCTCAACAATATGTTCTTTCAATCTGAAATGCGATCCGGGCCATTTTTGAAGAACTGTGGGATTACATCTTCTATTTGTAATCCTATATTTCTAGAAAATGCACCAAAATATTGACATAAATGTCAAACTGCACGATTAAAAAATAGCCAATTGGGATTGTTTATCCTAGAGGAAGGGTAGTTATAGAGATTTATCAGTCCAAAGAAAAGTTTATCACTGTGCAATAACACAAGGTTCAGAAATGTTAACTTGACGTCACAAAAGAGGTGAAGAGTTCATTCAGCCAGTAAACTCAATGTCTGGCTCAATCATTGGCTTTGTGATCTAACTTTCTTATACTCTGCTTTTCAACAGCAGCAATTCAAATGCAGTCCTACCTTGGCGAAGTATGGACAGTAAAGGAATATTGTTTACAGTCTATTCTTGTTTCTTTCCCACAAGATATAGATACAGTAAAACCTTGGTGTGCGAGCATAATTTGTTCCGAAACCATGCTTGTAATCCCAAAACACCCGTATATCAAAGTGAATTTCCCCTTTAGACATAATGTAAACTCCACAACCCAAAAACTTTAATACAAAATACTGTATGTACTCATATTGCAAGATCTTGCTTGTTTAGAACAGTCACTACATTCCCACAGCGTTAAAGCGAGAAGAACCATCGGCTCAGTTGTGATGATATGATGTGTGTATACTATACGTACTTGTTTTGAAAGACCTTGCTTGTTTATCAAGTTAAAATTTAATAAAATGTTTTGCTTGTCTTGCAAAACACTTGTATATCAAGTTACTTGCAAGCTAAGGTTTTATTGTAGTCTTCTGACTAGTTCCTCTGCCGTGTTGGTGATGACATCATCAGTGATTTGGCAGAGGAATGCCCAGGAGATAGAAGGCCGCGAAGCAGCCTGTGTACATTGCTGCCGACGTTGTTATAAGGTATTCCTGTCTTGAGGTTTGGATGGGAGGGAGAGATGGGTCAGCGGGGGAGGAGGGAGGTGTCATGGTGGTGGTGGGGGATAGAAAGATGCTACATGGGGGATGGGAAGGAGGCGGCGGGTGGGCGGGTGGGGGAAAGTGCTGCTGCTGCCGGAGACTAGGGCATATTTTCGGGGGTAGGGCTTATATTAAGACCTATCCCAACAATCATGCTAGGACTTATTTTCGGGAGTAGGTTTTTTTTTCGGGGAAACACGGTACCTACGTGTTGTAAATGTGCATAAGTCAAGTCTCTTTCATTTGAAAGGAAGCTCTGGAATGAGAGGGCATAAGATGAAGTTAAACAGTGATAGGCTCAGGAGTAATCTAAGGAAATATTTTTTTTTACAGAAAGGGTGATAGATGCGTGGAACAGTCTCCTGGTAGAGGTGGTGGAGACAGAGACTGTCTGATTTCAAGAAAGCCTGGGATAGGAACATGGGATCTCTTAGAGAGAGGAAGAGATAATGGTTACTGTGGATGGGCCATTTGGCCTTTATCTGCCATCATGTTTCTATGTTTCCTATGCTGATAGAATTGGGACTATGGTGGGCCAGAAGATAAAAAGCAGGGGTGGGGGTGGGGGGTCATCCAACATACTTTCCACTACCTGCTGTACTTGTGAAGTGCTCTTGACCCTACTATTTTCACTTTCATTTTCCACACTTATCACACTAACAACTAGAGAGTAAATATACAGCTGGCAGTAAAGAATGTTTTGCTGACCATTGCAATGGCCATTATTCGCAGATATGTGATGCTAGGTCATGTCTGGGTTTCAGCCCTGTGTGGTGGAGTAGCCTAGTGGTTAGTGGAGAAATGGATTCAATTCCCACTGCAATAAGGTTACTAGATATCTGGGGAAACCCAGACATGTCCTTTTTTTAGAGGACTGTCCAGGTGTCTGGACAGATTTCCAAAACCCAGCAGATTGTCCGCGTTTAGAAGGTCCTGAGCTCGGCGTCACGACTTGAGGACCTTCGAGCATGCGTGGATATGACACGATGCCATTACATGCATGTGTGTGACATCATCTCATTGCATCTGCACAAGCAAAGATCCCCTCCAGATGCGGCCCAGACTCGGGAATGAAGACTCGAGATTTGTGTGGGGGCAGGGCTGAGGGCAGAATAGGGTGTAACTGGGGTTAAAATGGGGGGACCACGTGCCCTCTTTTAATGAAGAAATCTGGCAGCCCTACACTTTAGCTCCGTGTAACTCTGAACAAATCACTTGACCTGTCATTGCCCTATGTACATAATGAGTACCTGTATATAATATGTAATCCACTGTGATTATATGGTATAGGGTTTACAGACATCTGGATATCCCCGGACATGTCCTCCTTTAGAGGACATGCCCAGGGGTCCATACGGCCCTCAAAAAATTGGCTGAAATTTTCTTCAGATCCTATAAATGCGTTATTTTCATTCTTGCCCACATACCTTTACCTGAAATCCTTAGGACCAGGCATATTTCGGTTTTTGGAACTTTTTCAATTTTGGAATGGTAATGTTAAGTCAGAAAAAGACAGACCATAAGACCATAAAATTACCAACAGACTTTTTTTTTATTTCAAAACTAGCTGATTCCCGGCGTTGCACGGGTATTTAATTATAGCAATAACACTGTAAATGGATTCAAATAAAGATACTTTATAGTGGTGAATGAAATTATTTTTTTACTGCTTAATAAAAAGTACAATATTCAAATTATAATGTGAAATATTTGACAAAATGAATACAATACAACTAACACAAAACTTGATTATAAACAACATTTTTAGTTTCACCTCCAGGAGCAAGAACATATAAATTCTTGGGTGAACCCACCCTTGAGCAAGCAACATAGAGTTGTCCATGGGAAAAACAGGGGGATCTTAAATCCACTCCACAGTATGTAATAGTCTGTCCCTGTGATTTGTTGATTGTGATAGAGAATGCAAGTCTCACTGGAATTTGCAATCTCTTAAACTGAAAAGGAAGATCTGTTGGAATAAGTGGCAGCCAAAAGTTTCAGTATTGATTTAAAAAACTCAATATGTGGAAACTCAGGTTGAAAAGAAACTCCATGCAGTTTTTCCCCGGTTCAGAATGGAACCTGTGTTCCTAGTTCAGCATATGTGAGTACTCATGTAATGTAATAACATTATGAACTGGGGTGCATGAAGGAAACAGTTACAAACACAGTTAGAACATACAAACTCTATATGTATGGTGGTAGAATAGAAACAATGTCCCTAGTGGTTATAGTGTCATAGAAAGTGTTTTATAGTTGGAATTACTGTGAGAATGGCAGCTTTTTACATCCTTTCCATTGACATGAATGGGTGAAATCTGATTTTCTGTTTGTAGCTCCGCCCACGTATGCAGGTGGGCCGCGAGACCCCCAGAACATATCACCCCAGGTAGTGAGGGATCTGCATACCAAGTTTCGTTCAAATCGGTCAAGCCGTTTTTGAATTACTGTGAGAATGGCAGCTTTTTACATTTTTTCCATTGACATGAATGGGTGAAATCTGATGGTCTGTTTGTAGCTCTGCCCACGTGTGCAGGTGGGCCGCGAGACCCCCAGAACATTTTCACCCCAGGTAGTTGGAATTACTGTGAGAATGGCAGCTTTTTACATTTTTTCCATTGACATGAATGGGTGAAATCTGATTTTCTGTTTGTAGCTCCGCCCACGAGTGCCGAGGGGCCGCGAGACCCCCAGAACATACCACCCCAGGTGGTGAGGGATCTGCATACCAAGTTGCGATCAAATCGGTCAAGCCGTTTTTGAATTACTGTGAGAATGGCAGCTTTTTACATTTTTTCCATTGACATGAATGGGTGAAATCTGATGTTCTGTTTGTAGCTCCGCCCACGTGTGCAGGAGGGCCGCGAGACCCCCAGAACATATCACCCCAGGTAGTTGGAATTACTGTGAGAATGGCAGCTTTTTACATTTTTTCCATTGACATGAATGGGTGAAATCTGATTTTCTGTTTGTAGCTCCGCCCACGTGTGCAGGTGGGCCGCGAGACCCCCAGAACATATCACGCCAGGTAGTGAGGGATCTGCATACCAAGTTTCATTCAAATCGGTCAAGCCGTTTTTGAATTACTGTGAGAATGGCAGCTTTTTATATTTTTTCCATTGACATGAATGGGTGAAATCTGATGTTTTGTTTGTAGCTCCGCCCACGTGTGCAGGTGGGCCGCGAGACCCCCAGAACATATCATCCCAGGTAGTGAGGGATCTGCATACCAAGTTTCGTTCAAATCGGTCAAGCCGTTTTTGAATTACTGTGAGAATGGCAGCTTTTTACATTTTTTCCATTGACATGAATGGGTGAAATCTGAAGTTCTGTTTGTAGCTCCGCCCACGTGTGCAGGTGGGCTGCGAGACCCCCAGAACATATCACCCCAGGTAGTTGGAATTACTGTGAGAATGGCAGCTTTTTACATTTTTTCCATTGACATGAATGGGTGAAATCTGATTTTCTGTTTGTAGCTCCGCCCACGTGTGCAGGTGGGCCGCGAGACCCCCAGAACATATCACCCCAGGTAGTGAGGGATCGGCATACCAAGTTTCGTTCAAAGCGGTCAAGCCGTTGTTGAATTACTGTGAGAATGGCAGCTTTTTACATTTTTTCCATTGACATGAATGGGTGAAATCTGATGTTCTGTTTGTAGCTCCGCCCACGTGTGCAGGTGGGCCGCGAGACCCCCAGAACATATCACCCCAGGTAGTGAGGGATCGGCATACCAAGTTTCATTCAAATCGGTCAAGCCGTTTTTGCGTGATCGCGGCACATACACACACACACACATACATACATACACACATACATACCTCCGATTTTATATATATAGATAAGGCAAATATTAAACACTTCAAGCACTCACATGGCCTGGATGTCAAAGTCACCTTCCATCCTGGGGGGTGGGGGTGAGGGAACGGATGGGTGGGATTGGGTTTGTTACTTACATACTTAAAAACTTGAAGGAATGTTGGTGTTTCTTAGTTGTATGGAGTGGAGCCTGCAGAGTTGAGGCTCTACTTAGTGTTGTTTGTTCAACCTATCTTTATTGTATACTTTGGGATGTTCTTTTTATGTATACTGATTCCTTCAATAAAAACCGTTTGAACATAAACACTTCAAGCACTTCAAACACAAACATGTTCCAAACTATGGGATTGGAGCAATACACTGCCCCCTCCGTATTCGTGGGGGTTAGGGGCAGAGCCGGCCCGCGAATATGGAAAAACCGCAAATAATATTTGGGCCGGTTCTGCCCTTATCCCCGGCTTCTAGGGCTATTTTTAGCAGGAGCGATCTTCCCATGCTCCTGCTCCGTGCAGTTCGCTCACAGGAAATGGCTGCCTTGAGCTCTCGTAGTCTCTCGAGCCATTTCCTGTGAATAATCTGCAAGGAGCAGGAGCGTGGGAAGATCGCTCCTGTCTGAAAACCCGCTAGACCACCAGGTAAGACTTAAAGGGGGGGGGGGGGCTTACAGGGCTACAAAAAGCCCGAAAAATTAAAATTTATTTTTTGGTCAAAAATCACGAATAACCGAATCCATAGATACAGAATTCATGAATACGGAGGGGGAAGTGTACCTTCAAACACAAATGAAGTGTCAAATTTCAGTTTTCGGAGCTTTTCGGTTTTTGGAGAATTTCAGATAAAAAGGTCATAAGGATCTTTTGTACCTGTAACTGCAAACATTCTCTTAAGTGTGTTACTCAGGTGTCTATGTATGAAATTTGCTACTGTTGACGATCCAAAATGAAGTGAACCAGTATAAGTATTATTTTTTTAGTGTTTAATATCCAGTGTGAACGAGCAGGTCAAGACAGTTTACAAAAGGTGACTCTTTACATGTAAATGTTTGGAGACCACTGTCCTATTGTCTTCTGTTGGAGGTTTTATGTTCTGTTGGCCTTTTGCCTGCCCTCTCCGCACTACCTTTGCTTACTTTTGTACTTTTGGGGAGATGGGAACAGAGGACTGCTCTTTCATATTTTTACTGGGACCTGCATCTGTTGGATCTCTTATCTTAAAGAGATCTCTCTTTAACTTGGCTGCGAAGCTGATTTTTGGAATAAGTAAATTTGACAATGTGACCCCTTTGCTCTTGAGTCTTCATTGGCTCCCGGTTTATCTTAGAATTCAATTCAAATGTGCTTGTATCTCTTTCAAAATTTTATATGGTATTTTTATTCCCCTCGTTTCTTATTATGGAACGTTTACAGATTTTCCTTTGCAAGAGGCATCCAACAATCCAAATTCTCCCTTCCTTCTAGAAAAGGAATTAAAGGAGTTAAGATCTTCAGTCAATCTATGGCTTTTAAACTTTCTCAACTATGGAATGTACTCCCCTTAACTCTGAGGAGCCCAGTTCTTTCCAATCTTTTCGTAAATTTCTAAAAACTTTTCTATTTGCCAAACATTTTGAAAATTAATTTCTTTTGAAACCTTTGTTTTTACTTTCTTCAGTTTTTATTTAATTGTTGTAAACTGAGTCAAGCTTCCTTAAGTTGGTGACCCGGTATATAAAGTTAAGCTTTAGTTTAGTTTAGTTTAGTTTAGACTATGGGGAATCTGAGACTTCTAGTATCACACTAATGTCTTTAAAGATGGTATATGGGATCAAAATAGAGAAAACCATATGAAAACTGAGTCCCATATATTGAAGCATAGAATGTTAAGAAAGGGTGGTTGAGATCTGAGCAACCGGCTTGGACAAAAAGAATGAAGTTTCTCAGCCAAGACTTATAAGTTCCACATTTGCATCATTGATTCTCAAAACCTCCCCCCAACCATTATGTAACAAACTAAAATTTTAAACTATACTTCTCCCTCCATATTCGCGGTTTCAGCTATTGCTGTTTCGATTATTCGAGGTTTTTAGCTTGCTGGCTCCTACCCCCAAATTACATCAGCATGCAAAGAGAAATCGCTGATTGCAAGCCTTTACAGAGAAAATGGCTGATTCCTAGCACTTTCTTCACCATGTTTTACCTCTCCTTCAGGTACAGGCCAGGTCTCCCACCATGTTATTTGCGGTTTCATCATATTCACGGTGGTTTTTAATAGAAAACCGCAAATAATATATGAAAAAGTTATTTGCGGTTTTTCTGTATTCACAGGTCTGTTAATCCCCTATCACAGCAAATACGGAGGGAGAAGTGTATTCTTTATTGCTTCTCTTATAATACTTCCTTATTTTAAAATTGCTGGTTACTTGTTTTCAAAATCTTAGTGGCTTATCCTCCACCCAGCAAAGGAATATAATAACTTATCTTAGATAAATGCCAAATCTATAGGCCAACGGGACCCATGTCGCCTTATTTAGCTGTTGAGCACCCAGTCTGAATTGGGAGTGACGCAGCTAGAAATGCAGCGTTGTTATTGGACCCTTGAAAAAGCCTAAATAAGGTGAAAGTCCACTGATGCTACTGCTGGTCCAGCATTTCTCAAAAGCCTTGGCCTTCCCTCCTCTATTTCTACCAACATTTTCAGATTTATCCAAGCACTGACTGTAATTCACAGTAGATTATGCACACACTCTTTGGAACAGGGACAGTCTCTTTTATATGTGTCTGAGTAAGCTTGATAGCACTTTAGAATGATGAATAGTAGTAGATAACTGTTTGTTGCTGCCCATCTGCCCTGCATGCACTGCTTGGGTTTCTCTCTCCTCTGACTTTTATATGAAGGCTGTCTGAAACCTTATTTGAGTACCTTCTTCTGGATAGCACATCAGTGCAGTTTACAATAGAACATAATAATATGGGAAAGAAACAAAAATACAATTTTTCAAAGAGGCCTAAGGAGCTAATTCTATAAAGTGGATGTTAACTTTTACACACCAATTACAAGACACTGATTTGGTATAAATTTGGCTGCCAAGGAATTTTGTGATTGGCTGGAATAAATCAGGTGATTGAATCATGTGATATAAGTAGCTAAGATGCTAAGGATAGACCGCAAGGATGATGGGGACAGCTGATCAAGGTACTACCAGTAGTTTTAATCACTAATTATTTATGATTGATTTAAGAGGATTAGGAGAGTATAACATTTTAATAGAATACTTTTTTTTTTTTTAGGAGAATTCCTCGATACAGCGATTGCGAAGTGATCCCCTAGCCAATTTAAATGCTAACATTTAAGGATGAGTATTTGAAAAAAAAAAGTTCTAAAACATTTCTTGAATAATTTTGCATACATTGATTGATAAAGAAGTTAAATTATGGAAGTATGCACTGTGGACCAATGAAGATTATGATGATACTAGTCTTTAAGCCCGTTAGATTAACGGGTGCTAGAACATATGTGTGTGTGTCTGTCTTTTTTTCTCTCTCTCTCCTTAGCCGCTTTCTTTCTTTCTGCCTTTCTTTTTCCTTGGCTGTCCATCACCACCCCTTGCCTGCTCCCCCTGTCCATTTTCCCTTCCTTTTACCTCCACTGTGTCCACCACCACCCCTTCACTGCTCTCCTTATGCAGCAGCAGCCCTTCTCCCTTTGTTTTACCTCCCCCCTGTCCAGCAGCACCTCTTTCCTTCTCCCCCTGTCCAACATTAGTCCTCCGTTCTTTTTTATTCACCTCCCCTGTCCATCAGCATCTCTTTCCTTCTCCCCCTGTCCAGCAGTAGGCATCCCTTCCTTTTTTATCCTCCCTCCTCCTTCTTATCCCTATGATACTCTTACCTTGCTCTGCCCCTGATCAGAGGTTCCCGACAGCTGCCCAGTTGCACCCATTGGAAAAGTTCCCACTGCCGCATCCCGCACCCCTCCTGACGCGGCTCCCACTGTCCTTTCTGTCTGTCTCTGTCCCTGGCCCCCTTTGCCTGTCTGTCTTTCTGTGTATCTCCCTGACCCTGTGTCTTTCTTCTTTCCTTTCTGTCTCCCTTCCTCTCTCTGTCTGTCTGTCCAAAGCAGCATTCCATCCCCCTCCCCCCACACCAGTTCCCTGTGCACCTGCCCCTGTGTCTTTCTTATTTTCTTTGTGTTTCCCTTCCTCTCTCTGTCTGTCCAAAGCAGCATTCCATCCCCCTCCATTTCCCTCCCCCCACACCAGTTCCCTGAGCACCTGCCCCTGTGTATTTCTTATTTTATTTGTGTTTCCCTTCCTCTCTCTGTCTGTCTGTCCGTCCAAAGCAGCATTCCCTTCCCCTCCATTTCCCTCCCCCCCCCCACCAGTTCCCTGTGCAGCAGCATTAGCGTTTCCTCTACCCGCCCCTGTCCCTTCCCCTTCCCCTTCCCGCGGGCCGGACTACAAAGGTGGTGATTCCAGCAGCGCTTTTATCAGTCTCCACACGCTGCTTCGGGCCCTTCTGCCCTGATTTACTCTGGCACGTCCCTGATGACATCATCAGAGACGCGGCAGAGCAAATCAGGGCAGTAGAAGGGCCCGAAGCAGCGTGTGGAGACTGATAAAAGCGCTGCTTGAATCGCCATTCGGACCCGCGGGAAGAGAAGGGGGTGGGCGGCAAAGGGGAAACGGAGATCGGCGGCGGCGACAGGAGAAACGGAGAACGTCGTCTGGCTGCGGTCCGGCTTGTGGAGGCGATCTGGTTGTGACGTATTCGGGCGCATGCGCACTCCTTCGGCCACAGACCTACAGCGCACGGAACACGAAAATAGGACTGCGCATGCGCGAGTTAGCCTTTTATTATATAGGATGAGGCTGTAAAGTAAAACAATATAGCCGAGCAGCAACACCACTGAGGTCTATCTAGATGTACTAATTTAGAGGTTACTAATATTGACTGTGATTTAAAGTGGAATTTGGCACAAACAGGCATGTGTGTTAGCATTCTAAACATTTACATGCATATTTGATGTGTAAAAATTTAACATCTACTTTATAGATTACCCACGTCTCATAAGGCCTCTTGGAAATATTGCATTTCCTTTCTTTCTCTTATTGTTCTATCAGGTGTGAGTTAAATCTGTGATCAACGAGGTTGCTGTTACAACTCAGTTAGTCATCCCCAATGAAATTCTTGTGCTTGGTAAACTACTATACCACTTGTGTAATCACAACTGAACTACCTATTAGAGAAGAGTTTCAGCTCATATCTAGGTCCAAGCATCAGAACAGAGAGAGAAAAATTGCTAGCACGTGAATTAGAAAACTAGGATAGGACAGAAATTAGCTGTGAATTTTTATTTGGGGTGGGTTTTTTTTTATTTTTTTTTTAGAGTATTTGGACTTCCTACTGTCAAAGTAAGAGCCTTCAGCCACCTAGGCAAAAGTATGTATGGTGAGCTACCAATTTAGAACATAAGAATAGCCTTACTGGGTCAGACCAATGGTCCATCAAGCCCAGAAGCTTGTTCTCACGGTGGCCAATCCAAGCCACTAGTACCTGGCCAAAACCCACAGAGTAGCAACATTCCATGCTACCAATCCAGGGCAAGCAGAGGCTTATCCCATGTCTTAATAACAGACTATGAACTTTTCCTCCAGGAATTTGTCCAAACCTTTCTTAAAACCAGCTTTTCAGCATGTTCACTACTTCTCTTCAGAGATGCTTTGGATCTCTCTGTTGTCTAACCGACAGGACTAACAGTCAATCTGAATTAGCTGAAATATTCAGCGTCACCCCCTTCTTCTGCTTCCTTCTGTTATCACAGCCTGGTTCAAGATGCCAGCTTCTGGTCTTATTGCCTCCTCTTCCTGTTTGAGCCTTGTTCTTGCCTGAACCTTTGCTCACTCTATTGCTCCTGGCCCGTTCCTTTCTCTGGAACTATTCTGTGGATCAATTCCCTGGCTTTGGCTTCAGCCCGACCACATTTCCTCTACTTGCTGGAGAAGATCATCTCCTTGTTCAGGCATCTGCCTCAGCTTTTTCTGCATTCCAAAGAGTTCTTTTGTGTCCACTGCCTTCACCTCGGCTCTGACTCAACATGGAAGCCATGCATAAGGGATCTCTGATGAAAGATGGTTAGGAAGAAATGAGCAGTGAAGTCTTTCATGGGAGGATCAACTGAAAATAAATGTCAGGGTTGTGGATACTGTGAGATATCACAGAGACCGAAATCACATTGCTGTGAACAATGCTGCCAATTACTGATATAATGTTAGCCATGAGAGCAGGAATTCCCAGGAAATCAGAGGAATTTTTATTCTCTCTTAAGTACTGGAAATATAGTAGTTTATCAAGAATGTCAGTTTCTGGGTCACGAAAAGCAAGGGTGGTAGCAAAATTATGTCTGAGAAGTAAGTTGGAAAATTGTAAATCGTCTGTAATCGTAAATTCATAGGCAGAACAAGAATGCAATGAAAATGTAATATTCCTTCTAATCCAACATATTTTTAGACATGAAAAAATGGAACAATGTACAAGGAAGAAATACCACATTACAGAGTAAACTTTGAAGTCGTTTTGAGTACTGCATTAGTTACATCCAAGAACCTTGATAGGCATAGTTTATAGAATAGCACAAAACAGGGTTTGGTTCCACACCGTTTTCTTAGGTGTCATCCATAGAAATTTCCCCTTAGTACATGTGTATGCCAATACTAATGTAGAATGCTTTATCACATCACACATTAGGCTATTTTGCTTTCTAGTTTTTAACCAAATCCACAGTAAGACAATGACTTCTATCCCAAGGCATTTTATTCTTTGTAACCCAATGGAAATAGGAATTATACAAAATGGGTTGGAAAATGTCTGTCCATCTGTCTGGGGACAAAATTACCGTACTCTCTAAAATTTAACATGTAGAAAAAACCAGTAAAAACTTGATACATGAGGCCTGATATTCAGCCAGTGGCGATCAGTGTTTTGCTGACAAAATCAGTGCTAGATCATAGCAGGGCTTCAGCACTGAATTTCTGGGTATATGGAGCTGGCAAAACATAGCCGGGTGAATACAATATTTGGCACCTAACCAGCTATGAGGAACTGCATAAAGATAGGACTGCTTTTTATGTACCACCCCCCAGAACACCCTCCAAATAACTGGTTTTGACTGGCTGCTAACTGGGCATTTTCAGCAACATTATCTGGTTAATTACTGTTGAAAGGGCCCGGTTAGCCTCGGAGAGGTGATTTAAATAGTCAGGAGCATCTCCTGGCCATTTACATCATTTTGAATATTAGGCCTTGAAGTTTACAATTGGGTTAAATCTCTCCAAATACCCTGTGCAGAACTCAGCTTCCCCTCAACCCCCCCCCCCCCCCCCCAGTCTTTGCAGCTCAGCCCCTCCTTCCTGGGGCTAGAAGCCTTCCAATTGGCTGGATCCTACCACATCCCTTGTTCTGGAAGGGGGGAGCATAGTGGGTTAAACTGAAAAATATCCATGCACTTAGTCATACTTCTGGCTTTGAGACAGGTAATTTACAAATGTTTAGAATCCTAAAAAAATCCAAGCAGTTGACAATTCTAGCCTCCTGAATTCTCAGCACATCTAACATGGCCCCCTAAACTTTTAGTCTCAAAGCACTTTTCCTTCTAAGAGTGCATCTTTCATAAGCAGCAATGGCAAGCAAATATGCATATACAATGTTTCCCTGAAAATAAGACAGTGTCTTATATTAATTTTGGGTCAAGAAAACACACTAGGGCTTATTTTCGGGGATGTCTTATTTTTTTTCATGTACAACAATAATCTTTCCCTTCTGATGTAGCCCTGCTGTTTGGGGCCTACAATAAGGAATGTTCTGGGAAAGTAGACTAACATATTAATTATGTACATATATGATAGTGAATTTTATATAATGTGTTTTGTACTTGTAAAACTACATTTTACATGTAGGGAATCTTTCTAAAGTTATTCTCTATACCGACTGACTTACCTTTATCCATATGCCCTATTCACACCTGAAAAGAATTCTGATAGATTAGAAAGGCACAGCCTCCCTTTGATAATTTGTGATGGTTCTTCCTCAGTGAGATGTGTTTATCCATATTACAAGTAAATTTGTTCTTATCAATAGCTTCTGACATTTTAACCTACACTAATATCAGGATCATCCAGCCATTTTGAAAGCTGACATTGTATTTGATACTCTTCAGTACTCAGGTAGAGAGGCAGATTTGAATGGTAGGATACAGGTCTGCTATATCGTACTTGAGTTCCTATAGAAGTTTGAATACCATCATGTCCCAGTGATTGGCTACTATGTAGTTTTTACATTTAATCTAGCATCTCTTCCAATGTCACACTGATTTGTTTCAGTTCCTCTGAATCATCACTTACAAAAATGGTTATGGCATGGATGTCTTTCTAACATGTTCTACACTAAAGATTGTATTAAAAATACACTTTTTCTTCTATGATATTCTTCTTCTTGAGTGTCCCTTATTAGTTATGAAAGGATCTCTATACTTAGATTTTACTAAGGTCTTTGAATGGAGCGGGGGGGGGGGGGGGGGTAGATATATCTATAAAACAATCTTTCAGTGAAGGTGATAGAAGAAAAATAATATTTGAGTTTCAAAAAATAGCATAGGATAAAAATAAAGGACCTTTAGATTTGAAGAAATGAGGGTCCAATTGGAGAACAAGTAGGGTCTGTGGTATTGCATCAAGAAGGAAAACAGCAGACTAAATAAGTCTTGTGTTCTTTATCTGCTGTTATAGTCTGTGCTTCTTGGTTTCATCAAGTGTACAAATAAATGATGTAATTGATCTTGATGCGGCTAAGTTTTCACTGTTCATAATGGAAAATCCATCACTGGCAGCTGTGCTATAATAATTAGAAAGTGAAAATACTTAAGATGACTCAAACCAATAGGATCAGCAGACATATTCAGAAGACTCAGATTTCTAGGTTTTTCTATAGAGGGCTCCTTTTACTCTTTTGTTAAATAGAATTATTATATCTTCCTGTTTTGTTTTTTTGGTTTTTTTTAGCTTCCAATTCAATCAGAAATAGCCTTACTGGGGCTAAGGCACCATGGGGAAATTCAAGAAAGGGTGCCTAAAGTTAGGGACTAGGACACATCGTGCTAAACACAGATTCCATAATTTTATTTAATTTTCTATGCTGTTCTCTCAGGAGAGCTCAGAACGGTTTACATGAATTTATTTCAGGTATGCAAGCATTTTCCCTCTCTGTCCCTGCAGGCTCACAATCTATGTAATGTAATGTAATTTATTTCTTATATACCGCTACATCCGTTAGGTTCTAAGCGGTTTACAGAAAATATACATTAAGATTAGAAATAAGAAAGGTACTTGAAAAATTCCCTTACTGTCCCGAAGGCTCACAATCTAACTAAAGTACCTGGAGGGTAATAGAGAAGTGAAAAGTAGAGTTAGAGGAAAAATAAAAATAAAATAAACATTTTAACAAGACAGCATTGATCTAAATACTTTGGAAGGTAGAAGAGAGGAGAGAAAGGAATAGAAGCAGAAGGGGGAGCCGTTGAACAGTAGAATTCTGGAGAAATTTAAATGATAGAAATAGAACAAAACAAAGACAAAAGGCAAAACAATAGATAAGATTAAAGATAAATCATAAGCTGGAAAGAAAAATAAAATAAAACTTTGTCTTCAATCTATCTAATGTACCTGGGGCAATGTGGGGATTAATGGCCTCTTTTACAAAGCCGTGCTAGTGGCTTCGCTGCGCTAACGGCCCCGAAGCCCATAGAGATTTAAAGGGCTTCAGGGCTGTTGCCGTGCGGCTTTGTAAAAGAAGCTGTAAGTGACTTGCCCAGGATCACAAAGAGCAACGTGGGTTTGACCCACCATCCTCAGGGTGCTGAGGCTTTAGCTTTAACCACTGTGCCACTCTAGAAATCAAAATGTAGTAGATGTGAGCCAAGTATAGGAAAATGAAGCCATTGTGACATCACTGATAAGGTTGGCTCTTATTGGTGGAATGAGGCATTATGACATCACAATACCAACTCTGGTTATCAGAGGCTGAAACGTTTCACACTATTTATTCAGTTTTCTATACTGTTCTCCCAGGGAAGCTCAGAATGGTTTGCATGAATTTATTCAGGTACTCATGCATTTTCCCTCTCTGTCCCGGTGGTCTTACAATCTATCTAATGTACCTGGGGCAAAGGGGGATTAAGTGACTTGCACAGGGTAACAAGGAGCAGCGTGGGTTTGAGCCCACAACCTTAGGTTGCTGAGGCTGTAGCTTTAACCACTGCGCCACACTCCCCCTATAATGGCAATTGTGCATACAACTGATGTTATATAAAACACTAGTGTAAATCTGTTCAAGTTTCAAGTTTATTATTGATTTGATATACTTCCTATCGCAAAGTCTAAGCGGTTTACAAAATATAGTTAAAAATATATATTAAAAAACAAAGGGGGATAAAACCAGAAGTTAATATAAACAACAAAGACATAAATGTGACACAGAAGGGAGGAAGGAATGAATTTACAAGAATATTTATGAAAGAAAAAAAAAAATATGGGAAGGAAGAAGAGGAAGGGAAGAGAAAAAAAATGTGTCCTTTATTCTTAAATTCCTGAGAATAAGCCCAATTATATATTGAATGCATCTGTAAACAGAAATGTTCTAAGAAGAGATTTGAATTTTAGGACACAATCTTCTTGCCTGAGCTCTTTGTGATAAAGTCCATTCAAGAACACTTTCATTATGTTCTCCAGTCTCTTCATACAACTCCTGCTCTGGGTCTCACCCTCTTTTTTTTTTTTTTTTTTAGCCCTGGACCACTCTATCTTTCCCACCAAGTGGAAACACTCCACGCAGGCTCTGCAGTAAGCAGAGTCTTTCACTCTCACAGTTACCCACAAACTCCTTTCTCTGTCCTCTCCTGATGATACCCTTGAGAGGGCAAAGTCCCACTGATTCTCTTGGTGAGCCTCTCTGAGTTCTACCCTCACTCCTCAGCCCGGGACCAAGCTGAAACACTGCTGTCTGTTCTTTTGACATGCCCATATGGACTTTCCCTCTACAACAGTGTATCTCAAACTGTGTGCCTCCTAAGATTTCAGGTATGCCACGGTACACTGGGGAAGAGGAGAGGCGCTGGCACAAGCTGACTGCCTACAGGGGCACATCCTGTAGGCAATCAGTGGGTGCCAGCACCTATCCTCTTCTCTTCTGGCACCCCCCACTGGCGTCTCAGGGCTCGCCTGATGATGTCACGCATGCGCGTGATGTCATCAAGGCGATATCAGCGCACTTCCATGGGCCTCGAGCCACGGCCACTACCTTTAGTGTGCCGCGGCTTGAGAAAGTTTGCAGAACACTGCTCTACAAGCTGTCACAACTTTCAGGACTCTCCCCAAGTACTAGGGCTCTGGTGGGAGAAACAGGATGATTAAAAACTCTGATTCCCCTTCTTTTCTTCCTTTTATACTAGTCCCTCCCTCCCACTCAGATTAGGGACCTCCAACTCCTCCCACAGATTTCTTCTACACACACACATACACACTTAGTGCCTCCCATTTTTCGGTGGGGGACGGGGACTTTGCACATACCCCGAATATGCTTGAGCTGCTAGACTGGCTAGAATCACCCCATTTTTAATCTTGCACTCTGGGCATCATCCACTTTATGTAGTGCTGGTCCTGGTTCTCACGATGAAGTCTTTTTGCCAAGAAGATCCCATTTTAAAACAGTGTTGTATTGATGAGCGGTATATCAATTAAGGAATAAACTTGAAGACTGCTGAGCTAAGAGTAAGAGACTGCCCTTTCAATTTCAGTTGTAGTCTCTGGTGCTCTGAGCCAGCAGCAACCCAGCATCTGGCTTAACTACTCAAGTATAGGCTCGAGATGGTGGCTCAAACATAAACCTAAAAGCTGCATGGTGTGGAGCCCATTGACTGCATTTATTGAATCACAATAACTGTCATGTACCTTTCCTTTTATTTGACTTCCTTACACATTGTGTCTATGGACATCGTGTCTATGGACATTGTGTACCTAGATTTCAGTAAAGCATTTGATAGCGTCCCACACCGCAGGCTGTTGAGCAAAATGAAATCGATGGGGTTAGGAGAAACACTAACTACTTGGGTCAATGATTGGCTAAGTGGAAGACTTCAAAGGGTAATGGTTAACGGTACCCTCTCTAAAACATCGGAGGTGACCAGCGGAGTACCGCAGGGTTCATTCCTGGGCCCACTCCTTTTCAACATATTCATAGGGGATCTGACTCAGGGGCTTCAGGGTAAAATAACATTATTCGCCGACGACGCTAAACTATGCAATATAGTAAGGGAATGTAATTTATAGGATAGTATGGCACAGGACCTGCTTACATTGGAAAGATGGTCCTCGACCTGGCAGCTGGGCTTTAACGCTGGGAAATGTAAGGTTATGCACCTCGGTAGCGGTAATCCATGCAGAAATTACACCTTGAATGGAGAAACTTTAACTTGTACTTCGGCAGAACGAGACCTTGGAGTAATCATCAGTGCAGACATGAAAACTGCCAATCAAGTGGAGAAGGCTTCATCTAAAGCAAGGCAGATGATGGGATGTATCAGTAGAAGCTTTGTCAGCAAGAAGCCTGAAGTCATAATGCCATTGTACAGAACCATGGTGAGACCTCATCTGGAATACTGTGTACAATTCTGGAGTCCACATTACCGTAAAGATGTGCTTAGAATCGAATCGGTTCAACGGATGGCCACCAGGAGGATCTCGGGGCTAAAGGGTCTCTCGTACGAGGAGAGACTAAACAAACTACAGCTCTACACTCTAGAAGAACGTAGGGAGAGGGGAGACATGATTGAGACATTTAAATACATCACGGGACGTATCGAGGTGGAAGATGATATCTTCTTTCTCAGGGGACCCTCTGCCACTAGAGGGCATCCGCTCAAACTCAGAGGCGGGAAATTTCATAGCGACATCAGGAAGTATTTCTTCACAGAAAGAGTGGTTGACCGTTGGAATGAGCTTCCAGCGCAGGTGATCGAGGCCAGCAGCGTGCTGGACTTTAAGAATAAATGGGATACCTATGTGGGATCCCTACGAGGGTCGAACTGGAATATTGGTCGCTAGGTATAGACTTAAGAGGATGAGTCAGTAGGGTGGGCAGACTTGATGGGCTATAGCCCTTTTCTGCCGTCATCTTCTATGTTTCTATATCCAGGGTGGGTGGGGGGGGGAGGGGAATGTATTATTGTTTGCTATACTTAATTATCTATATTATTGAAATTCAATATGTACTTCTTCTATTAATTATGGCGGGGGGGGGGGAGAAAATGATTGTTTTTTTAATCATTTGTGTATTTAAAGTGTGTTCTGTGTAGTGTTTATGTTTAAATTCATTGCATGGCACTGTTAACATTTGAAAATTAAAGATTTATTTAAAAAAAAAAGCAAAAAAAAAGCTGCATTACCTTTAAGACTGCATCAGCTGTTTCCAGGGCCACCATGTTTCTGCCAGTCATAACTATGAGAGCAGCATTCCTGTAAAACTTCAGCTTAGATTAAGGTGACCATATGTCCCGTTTTGAATGGGATAGTCTCATTTTCAGACCCCCTGTCCCGTTGTCCCCACACACAGTTTCGGGACGTCGAAATGTCCCGTTTTCAGGGACAGCGTCCCGAAGCTGTGCCCGGGGACAACGGGACAGGCGATCACTTCCTGTCCCTACCTGCCACACGCAAAAAAAAAGTGCCTCCCTCCTTCCTTTCCCCTGGTCCGCTGCTATCTACCTCCCTGCTGCTGCTGCTGCCGCTAATCACCGAACATCCTCTCCGACGTCAGAATTGACATCGGAAAGAAGATTTTGTGTCGGTGATTAGCGGCATCAGCAGCAGGGAGGTAGATAGCAGCGGCCCGGGGGAAAGGAAGGAGGGAGGCTTTTTTTTTTTGCGCGCGGTAGGGAGGGAAGGAGGTAGGCAGGCAAGCAGGCTGGCTTTGGCCAGGGAGGGAGGTAGGGAGGTAGACAGGCATGAAGGTGGGCTTCTGGGGTGGGGGTGGGACAAAGTCTGGAAGGCAGTGAGAGAGACTTAGGAAGGAGGCACTGGGGGCACTAAGGACATTGGAAGGAGGCACTAAGGACATGGGAAGGAGGCACTGGGGGCACTAAAGACATAGGAAGGGTCACTAAGGACATGGGAAGGAGGCACTAGGGGCACTAAGGACATGGGAAGGAGGCACTGGGGACACTAAAGACATGGAAGGAGTCACTGGGGGCACTAAGGACATGGGAAGGAGGCACTGGGGGCATTAAGGATATGGGAAGGAGGCACTGGGGCACTAAAAACATGGAAATGAGGCACTGGGGGCAATAAAGATATAGGAAGGGGCACTAAGGACATGGGAAGGAGGCACTGGGGGCACTAAAGACATAGAAAGGGGCACTAAGGACATGGAAGGAGGCACTGGGGACACTAAAGACATGGAAGGAGGCACTGGGGCCACTAAGGACATGGGAAGAAGGCACTGGGGCACTAAAAACATGGGAAGGAGGCACTGGGGGCAATAAAGATATAGGAAGGGGCACTATGGACATGGGAAGGAGGCACTGGGGGCACTAAAGACATAGAAAGAGGCACTATGGACATGTGAAAGAGGCACTGGGGCCATCGAGGACATGGGAAGGAAGCACTGGGGGCACTAAAGACATAGAAAGAGGCACTATGGACATGGGAAGGAGGCACTGGGGGCACTAAAGACATAGGAAGGGGCACTAAGGACATGGGAAGTAGGCACTGGGGCACTAAAGGACATGGGAAGGAGTCAGTGGGGGCACCAAGGACATGGGAAGGAGGCACTGGGGGCACTAAAGACATAGAAAGGGGCACTAAGGACATGGGAAGGAGGCACTGGGAGCACCAAGGACATGGGAAGGAGGCACCGGGAGCACTAAGGATATAGAAAGGAAGGAGGGATGGAATAAAAAGGGACAATTGTTGGGCCTGAGTGCAGAAACAAAGAAATGAAAGAAAGGATGCATAGTCAAAAGGAAACGCAACCAGAGACTCATGAAATCACCAGACAGCAAAGGTAAGAAAAATGATTTTATTTTCAATTTAGTGATCAAAATGTGTCAGTTTTGAGAGTTTATATCTGCTGTCCATATTTTGCACTATATTTGTCTATTTTTCTATAGTTACTGAGGCGACATACCATATTTTAAAGTCATCTGCCTTGCCATCTTTGAAACCCCCCCAAATATAAATAATAATTAACATTTTCTCTGCATATAGTGAGCTTTGTAGTTTTTAAAAATTTTATGGTTACCATTATGAATTAATAAGATATTATGTGTACATGAAAAATGAATGGAAGAAATTGGGGGCAGGGCTAGGGTTGGGATGGGGGCGGGACTGACAATTAATAGATGTCCCCTTTTGATGAAAAAAATAAATGGTCACGTTAGCTTAGATACGAAGGGGTTAATATTCAAAGCGATTTAATTGGCAGGAGAGGCTCCTGCATGGTTAAATGGCATGTGCAAGGCTATCTGTTTAGTGGCACTTAACCAGACAGTGATGCTAAATAGTAGCACTAACTGCCTACTGAAACAAAGAAACATGACGGCAGATAAAGGCCAAATGGCCCATCCAGTCTGCCCATCCGCAGTAACCATTATCTCTTTCTCTCCCCGAGAGATTCCATGTGCCTATCCCAGGCCCTTTTGAAATCAGACACAGTCTCTGTCTCCACCACCTCTTCTGGGAGACTGTTCCACGCATCTACCACCCTTTCTGTAAAAAAGTCTTTCCTTATATTACTCTGGAGCAGGGGTCTCAAAGTCCCTCCTTGAGGGCCGCAATCCAGTCAGGTTTTCAGGATTTCCCCAATGAATATGCATTGAAAGCAGTGCATGCACATAGATCTCATGCATATTCATTGGGGAAATCCTGAAAACCCAACTGGATTGCGGCCCTCAAGGAAGGACTTTGAGACCCCTGCTCTGGAGCCTATCACCTCGTAACTTCATCCTATGCCCTCTCATTCCAGAGTTTCCTTTCAAATATAAGAGGCTTGACTCATGTGCATTTATTTTATGTAGGTATTTAAACGTCTCTATTATATCTACCCTCTCCCGCCTTTCCTCCAACTGGCTATTAGGTGGGCAGCTCAGGGATGGTGTCAAGGCAGAGTTGGCACATAACTAGTCTAGTGCCGATATTCAGCCCTTAACCAATTAAGTTAGCTGGACTGCATAAATAACAGTCCTGCCTTTGACCAGATTAATATAACTGGTTAAGGGTGAATACTTAACCTCAGAGCCAGCATTAAGGGGGGGGGGGGGAACAAACAGCAGCCTCGCCCCCCCCCCCCCCCGTGGGCCAGGATGTCTTTCCCTTCTGCCCACCCGGTTCTGAAGCCCTTCTCACCTGTAAAAATGCTAGCAGGTCGCCAGCATAGTATCGATTCTCTAACACTTCCTGCAGCTTTCTTGTTGCTGTTCCTTTGCCATGGTCTTCCCCCCACCCCCTCTTTTTCTGTTTGGGCAGACTGCGATAGAACTTCCTGTTTCTGCTTGGACGGACTGCGGCAGAGGAAAAGCACCGAGGAGGCCGTAGGTAGTGTTAAGAGAATTGCTGCCGTGCTGGCGACCTCCCTGGATTTTTACAGGTTAGGGGACGGGAGCTTCCTGAAGTGGGGAGAAGGGAAGGACATCCAGGGTCAGGGTTGTTCTCATTAAAGGATGCAATCAACCGTGGACCCTGTCTATACAGCTAGTGTCCGCAGTGCCTTAAGAACACTCCTCCTTTTCTCATTATCTTTATTTTCTCTTTCGCTCTCTCTGGATTTTCTTAAAAAAAGAAATCCCAAACTATTGTTTTAACCTCCAGCGCTTTTTTATTTCTCACTTACAGTCACTTTTCTCATGTTTCCAGCATCTTGTTTGCTTTGAAGTCTTTCCCTTACAGCTCTTGGCCCACTGTGGAACTTTCAGAGCCTGGTGCAAACGTCCGGGCTAATAGAAGAAAGTGCAGAGAAAAAAAAAGATGAGAAAACAAGTGCAAAATAGTCACATAAAAGACAGAACTTGCAGCTAATTATTTCAGCATGCCTAGCCTGAAGTTTAGCAATTTAATGGCTTTGCTCCTTTTCCCACTGATCAGCTCTTTCAGAAGAAGCTCTGTACTCTGCTTTCCTTGATGGGAAAGGCGCCAGTGCGGTAGTTCCAAGAAAAATATGAAACGCTAAAAGACCAGAGAGCTTGAAATCTGAAGAACTCAACGTCAAAGTAACAAACTGTTCACAAAACTACTGAACAGAGGAGTCGATGAACAGAAGTCTAGGTGTGCTCTCTTCTAATAACTGGTTTTGGGGTGTTTTTTTTTTTTTTTTAAACCTGATTTTTAGTTTCATTCGTGAGCTTCCCGAGCACAAAACTGTTAAACAAAAGTCTTGCGCGTACATAAATCTTCTAATGTTATCCTCTCTCTGTATTGCCCTCTTGGGTTATTCAACCTACACTTATTAGGCAACTTCAACAGAATGCCTGAGTCACCCGAAATGTCAGCAGCTTGCTGCGTTCGAAAGGGAGAGGTCTGCTTCTGATTACCTGTAATTACAGATAAGCTGCATTCAACAGTCGTTTTTCTAACCACAAACCGAAATCAATCAATTAAAAACTGTATGCAGCAGCACCACATGTAATCACTTCCAGGCACTTTAAAAACAACCCAGTAAGCTCTGTGGAGAACACTATCCAGCTGTTGTGTTCACTAGATCTACAATTTATTTTCCTCTGTCGGACTAACTTAAAGCACATGAAAGGGACTTAGGGCTCCTTTTCCGAAGGTGCGCCACGGGTTTTACCGCACACACCGGATTAGTGCGCGCTAGCCAAAAATCTACCGCCTGCTCAAAAGGAGGCAGTAGCAGCTAGCGCCCGCGGAATTTTAGCGCGTGCTATTCCGCGCGTTAAGGCCCTAGCGAGCCTTTGTAAAAGGAGCCCTTGGTTTAACATATAAGGTACTTTCACTGGCAGATTCCACATACAGCGATTGACACTAACATTTGATTCCTATTTAATTGCCTCCAAAGTAGAAAGATAAATGCTAATTTGGAGAACGTGACCTGCGAAACAAGAAATGAGATGGTAGTTTACACTGATGTTTAATCCAAAAACAGAGCTGTCTCGGCTTATGTAAATGTAATCTGATTCAAATTTTGGGGTTTTCTTTTGTCCGTGATAGATTACGCCATTCAAAATAGCCATGACATCAACTAAACATGAGAAACTCAGCAATAAATCAGACTGATTTAATCAAAATAGTAATGAATAGTAATGGGGAACAGATAAACACCTGCTGGCAAGAGGCTGGCTGTCATAATTTTCCCCTGACCCTTCTTTTAAATCATGTACATTGATTTATCTGAGAGTGCCACAATAATAAGATACTTGTGAATTGTCTTTGTGTGGATTCAGAAATTTCCTATGTGGTTGTATAATTGCTGGAAGCTGGCGTAATAAGAATTGTAGCAACACTTTTTGTGCAAAAAGTCTTCAGCTAAGTTGCTGTGCTATATGAAAAAATTTGACAAAATTCTTAGCAATTGATCCAGAAAGAAATGCTGAATCGCCCACAGCCTCTTGCACAAACCGACACAAGTACAAGACAAACTAATGGACCAGATGTTCCTTTCCTACTTAGATTTTTTTTTAGGTTTCTATAACTCAATCTCATTTGCAATGAGGGGCTAACAAATGAGGTACCTTACCGATCCTACTATCAAGAACAGTCATTAAGCTCTTCGGTTTGAAATACACAAATTCTGTTTTGGCCTTGTGAGAAATGAAATAACTCTTAGAATATATACTAACATATTATTTATCAAACAGTTCTATGGTGTTAATTATTGCAGGATATAATAATATACAGTATAGAGACGGTAAGAGAAAGGTATTAACACATAATTTAGGGAATAGATGACATAACACATACACAAAATCATTGATACATTAATAATGTGTGGTAATGCTAATTGAATAAACCAGCGTTAATTATTGCAAACTGCAGAGGTCTACAGTAAAAGTATATAGAACTAGTAAATTGCTGAGGAAGGAAGAGGGGAGGGACATGAGACATTTTTGAAGATGGTCTTTTGTAACTAAGTGAGAATACAGTACCTCTAGAATGTGCTGTCTCATAGCCACGTTTCGGGATTTGATATTAAATGACATTACCAAATACGAGACAGGGTACAATTTCAAATCCTTCAGATACAACTTGACATATCCCCAATACGCAGCCATAAAAGAACTGGCCGAATGTAAAGATATTATAATACAAGTAGCTGATAAGGGAGGGGCTATTGTTATTCAAGATCGCCGTTGCTATGAAATGGAAGCAATGAGACAACTGGGGGATACTTCATCATATACCCCCTTGATTACGAACCCGGGGGATGATTTAGCTAAGAAGATTTTTGATTTTGTCACTAAGACCTATGAGGAACAAATCATCACTAAAAACGAATATAAATTTTTGTTAAGAAAATTTCCTAGGACACCTACAATACGATTTGTACCAAAAATACATAAAAATCTCCAGAACCCACCGGGGAGGCCCATAGTCAATACGAGAGAGAGTATATTGGAGCCTCTCTCAAAATTTTTGGACATTTTTTTAAAGCCGGCAGCTACACAGGTACGCTCGTACCTAAAAGACTCCTCCCATTTCCTTAGAAAACTTGGTGAGGTGACTCATCTTCCCTCCAATTGCTATATGGTCACATTGGATATAGTGTCTCTATACACGAGGATCCCCCAGAGTGGGGCTATGGACATCATCAAAGAGGTGTTGGGAGCGAGACAAGGATCATTGAGAATCACCACGGACTTTTTAATGTCCTTGGCTAGATGGGTCATTGAAGAGAATTATTTTGTATATGAAAACGTTTACTACAAACAAATTCAGGGTGTGGCGATGGGGTCTATGTTTGCCCCTTCGGTGGCAACCTTGTATGTGGGACGATTCGAAGAACAATTTATATATCCATCAGCATATTATAATGCCAACATAAGATTATGGCTTAGGTTCCTAGATGACATTTTCATTCTGTGGACTGGATCTGAGAAGGATTTAAATAACTTTATTCAGTGGATAAATACGATTGATCACAATTTACAATTTACAGTTACTTATAACTTTTCACACATTGAATTTTTGGACATCACCGTATACAGGGTGGGTGACACTTTTGAGACAACCCTATATAGGAAACCTGTGGCGAGAAATAATCTACTGCATTTTGCCAGCTTCCACCCTTATAGACTTAAGACCAGCCTCCCTATAAGTCAGTTTCTGAGAGCCAGAAGGGTGTGCTCCGAACTCACTGAATTTCAGCGGGTGGCTAAGGATGTCAGCCAGAGATTCAGAGTTCGGGGCTACCCGGAGAAATGTATACATCAGGCATATTTGAGGGCTCGTTTTTCCAATCGGGACCTTCTTTTAGATGATGTGGACAGGGGGCCCCAACAAACCAGGGGGGAGACAAATTTGGTTTGTGTACTACCATATTCGGATGTGGTTATGACTATGGTTAGAATTATTAAACAACATTGGCCTATTTTGAAAGATCTTAGGGGTTTGGATGATCTTCCCCTGTTTACATATACAAAAGGCACTACCATTGGTCAGTTATTGAAACGATGTAACCCGATTCAGAAGTCTTTGGGCTCCCATACCCCCTGTCACCAATGCCAATGGTGTGACAAGACCATAGTGGGTAGCGATTGGTGCGACCCACGTACGGGTAGAACTATCCAGGCTAGAACACATACTACTTGTAAAATGACTTGGGTTATATACATTATTGTTTGCCCGTGTTCCTTGGTGTACGTGGGCCGCACCAAGCGCGCTATACATCTAAGGTTAAATGAACACAAATCTAGAATAGTCACGGGCAATTTGACAGCTCCCCTAGTCCACCACTGGCAGCTGAAAAAACATGAGGTGACCGACATTAGGTGGAGGGTGATTGAAACTTTGAACATCCAAGGAATGGAGGGGGATTTGGAGGCTAAACTAAATTACCTGGAACAAAGGTGGATTTACCGCCTGGATACTGTGATGCCACACGGGTTAAACCTGGAATTGGAATGGCCATCTCTTTTGTGATCTCTCCCTGGGAGTCTTATGGATATCCTCCCCGAAAATCCAATGGGAGGTAGTAAACGAATGATTGACATTTCGTGAAAAAACCCCTCCGGGTCTTGGGGTGATGTAAGGGATCGGGCGATTGGCCCCTCCCCTTCACACCTCACTTCCGGGTTTGGGATGATTTAAGGTTGATTTTTATCACGCCGCGGCCATTTTCAAAAAACTTCACTGGGTGGTCATGTCGTGAATAATTGGTAGGAAAAAGGTAGGCAAGTATGGGTATTATTTATAGTGTGCCTGTTGTTGATTTCTATACTTAGCGTTTCTCCTACTAAAATAAGGTTTTCTTGTTATAGGGATAGTAGCCCTGAGGAAACCCCCTCTAAGGGTGAAACATGTTGGCTCATTAATCCCTTGCTAACCACCAACCACCAGTCAGCTAAGTATTTAATTTATGGAAAAACTCCTTTAAACTATTTATTGTCTTAAAACAAATTAAAATAAATGAAAAATAATAAGAAAGTTATATACACACTATATATTGACCCAATGACGATTGGGTGCGTAAAGCCAGAAGATATGATATTGTGATCTTCTGGTGGCATCTCTGAGGGCAAAAAATGTATTGAAAAGCTCTTTTTGACACAAGGTATTAAGGGTGAACTAACGGTATCACCTGGGATGAACTGTCTCATCAGTTACAGCATAATAGGCAATAACTTATTGAAAGATTCTGCACGTAGGGTGAGGAGTAAAAACTTGGAATGGCCTGACAGAAATGACCAGAATTGAACCTTGCCACATCATCTTACGAAGAAAACTGAAAACCCGTCTGTTCGACACTTAGGATTCCTTTTACAAAGGTACGCTAGCGTTTTTAACGCACGCACCAGATTAGCGCGCGCTATAGTGTGCGTTAGCTGAAAATCTACCACCTGCTCAAAAGGAGGCGGTAGCGGCTAGCGCACGTGGCAATTTAGCGTGCGCTATTCCATGTGTTAAGGCTCTAGCGCGGCTTTGTAAAAGGAGCCCTTAATCTCCTTTAGCCTCTCCTCTTTTCCTCCCCTTTCCCCTCCCCTCCCACCTCCACTCCCCCAACTTTTCTCTTCCCTTCCTCTCCCTCCTACCTATCCACCTCTCCTCTCTCCCTCCCCATCCTCTCCCCTCTTGCCTTTCTTTTCAGTCGCCTTGAGCCTATATAGGTATGAGCGACGCATAAATAGAAGATTAGATTAGATATAAGAATATAGCTGAAAGAACATAAGAACATAAGAATAGCCTTACTGGGTAATACCAATGGTCCATCAAGTCCAGTAGCCCGTTCTCATGGTGGCCAATCCAGGTCACTTGTACCTAGCCAAAACCCAAGGAGTAGAAATTTTCCATGCTACTGAACAAGGGCAACCACTGGCTTCCCCCATGTCTTTCTCAATAACAGACTATGGACTTTTCCTTCAGGAAATTGTCCAAACATTTCTTAACACCAACTACACTATCTGCTCTTACCACAACCTCTGGCAACGCGTTCCAGAGCTTAACTATTCTCTGAGTGAAAAAAATTCCTCCTAGTGATTTTAAAATTATTTCTCTGTAACTTCATCGAGTGCCCCCTAGTGTTTGTAATTTTTTGACGGAGTGAAAAATCGATCCACTTGTACCCGTTCTACTCCACTCAGGATTTTGTAGACTTCATAGCTCCCCTCAGCCATCTGAATTCCAAGCTGAAGAGCCCTAACCGTTTTAGTCTTTCCTCATACAAGAGGAGTTCCATCCCTTTTATCAACTTGGTCGCTCTTCTTTGAACCTTTTCTAGCGCCACTATATCTTTCTTGAGATAGCAAGACCAGAACTGAATGCAATACTCCATGGAGCGACACAGGGGCATTATAACATTCTTAGTCTTGTTAACCATCCCTTTTTTAATAATTCTTAGATGGACACATGATAGAAGGATGGGGCATGTGAATAACCATATATGGGAAATAGGGTTGGGGGTCGGAATGAGAGTAATGGAAGAAATAAGCAAGGGCATGGAAAATGGAAGTATAGAGGAAAACATTTGATAGGTTGTGAACTGTTACTGCTCTAACCAATGAGCAGGCAGGCAAGAGGGACTAATAAATTTGTGGATTAACTATACTGTACAGTATAATGAATAATCATACTGAGCTTTGTATGCCTACTTTGTGTTTTGAACCATTTCTCACAGCCTTAAGGGGACAAATAACTCATATCAGGATATTCATTTTTGTTGAACACTCCCACTCGCTGCTTCTGCTCCCTTCAATACACATGAACCTCCACCTTCCCCTCCTACTGTACCTTCAATACACATGAACCTCCACCTTCCCCCCTACTGTACCCACCAAACCAATTAATTTCTCTGACCGGTATTTTTTCCCTGTAAATAAAAAAATTTTACCCTCCTATTGTACACTCTTGTATATTCCTATTGTACACTCTTGTATATTCCTGTCAACTTCATTGACCTATACACTCCAAAAATTGTTAATTCCAATGTTATCTTCGTATGTAATCTTAATTAATTGTTGTGAACCGCCTAGAACTCTCTGGGTATGGCGGTATACAAAATAAAAGTTATTATTATTATTATTAATGTGTGCTTACCGCAGCTTAAAAGGCCTTACTTTGGGATGTACTAAGGCCCACACAAAAATTGCCACACAAAAATTAAATTTTAAATTTTTCATGGAGAGGGTGTGTCTAGGGATCCAACAGACCGCCAAAACCTGTTGCTTCTTTCTCTATAACATCACCATAATCTGACCTTTCCTTTCTGAGCACATTACTAAAACCCTTATCCACTCCCTCATCACCTCTCGCCTAGACTATTGCAACCTGCTTCTCACTGGCCTCTCACGTAACCATCTCTCTCCCCTTCAATCCATTCAGAATGCTGCTGCACCACTTATATTCCACCAGAGTTGCTATGCTCACCTCACCTCAAGTCACTTCACTGGCTCCCCATCTACTTCCACGTACAGGTCAAACTCCTCTTATTGACCTTTGCATGTATTCACTCTTTAGCTCCTCAATATCTCTCTTCAATTGTTTCTCCCTACATTCCTCCCCAGGAACTCCATTCATCAGACAAATCTCTCTTATCTGTGCCCTTCTCTTCTACTGCCAGCTCCAGACTGCACCCTTTCTCTCTTGCTGCACCATAAGCCTGGAACAGATTGCCTGATTCAATACGTCAAACCCTGTCCCTGGAACTATTGAAATCTAGAGTAAAGGCCCACCTCTTCAAGAATGCATTTGACTCATAACCCTCTCACCCAAAGTACTGAGAAATTCCCTAAATCCCTACTTGTCCTGCCGTCTATTAGTTTAGATTGTAAGCTCTACTGAACAGGGACTGTCTCTTAAATATGCTGTACTGTGCTGTGTATGCCTGTCAGTGCTATAGAAATGTTAAATAGTAGAAGTAGTAGGGGGTGGAGAGTAGAGGTCTGCACGGGAACGGGGATCGCGGGAATCCCGCGGGTCTCGGGGGAGTCCTGCGGGAATCCCCCCTAACCCATGGGACTCCCACGGGGACCCCCCTCTGGCTCACGGGGACCCCCCTCTAGCCAATGGGACTCCCATGGGGATGGAAGGCTTTGGAAGCAGGGTTTGTTCATATAATATAATGGACACGTCAGCCTTAGTAAAAGAGGGGGTTTATAAGTTAATTACTTGAACAGAAAACAAAAAAAGGGTTCCACCAAAGAGATTCCACAAGGAAAACAGCAGCGCAAACACAAAAGAAACTGGAATTGATGATCCTGTCAGAAGTAATTGCTGCTTTTTATGGGGACAGGCGGGGATGGAGGTAATTTCTTGTGGGGATGGGTGGGGACGGAGAGGATCCTGGCGGGGACGGGTGGGGATGGGTGGGATTTCTGTCCCCGTGCAACTCTCTAGTGGAGAGTTGGTGTTTCTGCTCTAATTAGAATTAGTGTGTCTGCATTCCCATGTGCTAACTGCTTAGCACATGAGCCCTTACCCCCTACAAAATAAGGGCTCACTCCCTAATCTTTTTTAATGACCTCGTGCTAAAGAAGAATTGTCTTTGAAATTCAACAACCTCGCTGTGACAAAGAATCAATTTCTTTTCCTCTTTCCACTCTGAACAAACAATATCTCCATTGCTGATCAAGCCTTTACAAAGTCCTACATCGTCAATCCATCAGCCACATGCTATCTTGATTTTGTACGATCAAGTTTGAGCATGGAACATGACGTGTTTTGCCTGTGAAATTATGCAAGACTGATTGGGCTGTTTGACCTTCAATGGAGATATTGTTCATCCAAAGTGTTGAGAAGAAAAGAAATGGGTGAAGAGCTTTTGTGCACGAAAGAGGAGTGAGACTTGGGTGTGAGAGTATGCGATGATCTTAAAATGGCCAAATAGGTTGAAAAGGAATGGTGAAAGCTAGAAGGAAGCTTGGGTAGATAGGGAAGGAATGGCTAGTAGGAAAAAGGAGGTATTGATGCCCCTGTATATGACACTGGTGAGACCTCATTTAGAATATTGTGTACAGTTCTGGGGACTGCACTTTCCAAAAGTTATAAACATGATGGAGTTGGTCCAGAGGAAGGCAACTATAATGGCTGGTGGTCTATAACACTGGTTCCCAACCCTGTCCTGGAGGACCACCAGGCCAATCGGGTTTTCAAGCTAGCCTTAATAAATATGCATGAGAGAGATTTGCATATAATGGAAGTGACAGGCATGCAAATCTGTTCCATGCATATTCATTAGGGCTAGTCTGAAAACCCGATTGGCCTGGTGGTCCACCAGGACAGGGTTGGGACCCACTGGTCTATAACATAAGGCGTATGGGGACAGACTTGAAGATCTCAATATGTATACTTTAGAAGAAAAGCAGGAGAGAGGAGATGTGATAGAGACATTTAAATACCTATGTGGCATAAATACACACAAGGTGGGTTTCTTTCAATTGAAAGAAAACTCCAGAGTGAGAGGGCATAGAATGAAGTTAAGAGGTGATATACTCAGGAGTAAAACTTTTTTTACAGAAAGGTTGGTAGAGGCGGTAGAGACAAAGACTGTGTCTGAATTCAAGAAAGCATGGGACAGGCACATGGGATCTCTTAGGGAGCTGAGGAGATAGTGGATGCTGCGGAAGGGCAGACTGGACCGGCTATTTTGACCTTTATCTGACGTCATCACGTTTCTATGTTACAGCAAGGTTGTTGAATTTTGAAAATGTTACTTCCTAACAAAGATAAATTAAGCGTTTTTTTAATTGGAATTTTTTTTTAAAAGTTTAAGTTATGGTAAAAATGAACAGGAAGCGATGAAGTACAAAAAGAAGATACTATTGCACTGCTTGCTCTAAGGGCAGCTTCTCATTCCCATTTTCCTTCCCCCCCTCCCTAAGTGTGAGATACTAGTTGAAAGTAATGTTTCTTCCACAAATGATTGGGGGAAGGGGGCAGAGGATGAGCAGAATCCTATTTTATCTGTGTAGAAGTGATAACCAGCTGCTTAATGGATATGTTCAGCGTACCTGAAGTTCTACTTCAGGCAGGAGAAGGGCAGCGTTGGTGCCGAGCACCAGTGAAGCAGCCGGAGGGAAAGAGGAGACAGGGCTCGGGGAAGCGGCGAGAGTTCGCTCCGCCCCCCCCAACGCGTCAGAGCCAGCGCCGGACTCCCCCTTAAAGGGGAGGAGCCAATGGCACCCAGCCGTTCGGCGCCCGGCGAAGGCGTGCGGCAAAGGCGCTCACCTTAGCGAGAGCGCCTTTGCGAAGGACCTCAAGAAGGGTCTCTAAACAGAGCCCTTCCACTTTCAACCAGACACACTCCTCTCTTCTCTCACACGAAAGCAGATACTCTCCTTTAAAACACTCAAGCAAGCACTCAAACAAACACACTCAAGCAAGCACTCAGGCAAGCACACTTTTCTCTTTCCTCTTCTCACTCTCAGACACTTTTCTTACACACTCCCAACTTGTATCCCTTAAATTTCTATTTTTTTTAATACTAAAACTTGTATCCCTTAAATTTCTTTTTTTTTAACACTAAAACTTTCACACTTGGAAATGGCAGGGAGAACTCGGAGCGCAAAGACTACTATCAAGTTCAACACTCCAGCATCTGGAGAGACCCGGGGGATGGCCAAGGACTTTACACAGGAGGAAAAGAGTGCCACTGAGCGGGGAACAGATGTCTCAGTGCCGACCGAGGCCATCCCCCTCCCACGGTACGCTACAGTCTCCACGCAGACAGAGGAGATGAGGCAAGTAGCGGTAGACGAGGACATTATGCAGGAACTGAGGAGCCTCAGGGAGGAGGTGAAACGCTTGAGGTGCATCAGGGAGGATGAGGCCTTCATCGACGATGCCATCCAAGAACTGTCTCATATCACAGAACGAACCCACGATAAGTCCATCCTCAGCACTCCCAAACCTACAGCTCTAAATTCAACGATTGGAATACAGGAAATGATTGGAGATGCCGGTCCCTGGCAGCTGGTAACCTCCTCTACGGGCAAGCAAAGAACCCCCCCACCTTTCTCACTTTCTTCTTCTTTTTCTCTCAAACAGGGTAGCTCTACACCAACTCCACAACTCTCCCTGAGGAACAGATTTCATGTCCTTCAAGAAAGAACTATCGAGGATGAAACAGAGGGGGCTCAGGAAGATTCCAAACACAGAACATCGGCTACAGTACTCACTGATCGACCCCCTCGGAAGGAGCGCAGAGTGGTGGTCATCGGGGACTCCATGCTAAGAGGCACCGAAGGACCAATTTGCAGACCAGATTTGCAGTCAAGGGAGGTCTGCTGTCTCCCTGGAGCCAGGATCCGGGACATCACCACCAGTCTAGACAAACTTCTGAAACCTACTGACCATTTTCCTATGTTTCTCATTCATGTAGGTACCAACGATACCGCCAGGAACACATCAGACAGCATCCCTAAAGACTTTGAAACCCTGGGAAAGAAGCTGAAGCAGACAGGTGCACAGGTGGTCTTCTCATCAATTCTCCCAGTAAGAGGCAAAGGCAGAGACAGGGAAGAGCGTATCCATTGGACCAACGAGTGGCTTCGCGAATGGTGTTTGGAGATGAACTTTGGATTCCTGGACCACGGAGAGGCGCTACAAGGACTACAGGGACCTGACGGACTACACCTGACCAAGAAAGGAAAGAAAGTATTTGGACATCAACTAGCCCGCCTACTTCAGAAGGCTTTAAACTAGGTAAGTTGGGGGAGGGCACATACACACATTCCAGAACAACAAGGATCCACCCTGGGGAAGCAAGTAGCACCCACACTTCTGAGCCTAGGGTAAGTACCCATAGTATACACAAAAAAATAGGAACCACACAAAAAGGGACAGACATCTCTTCACAGGTTTGGAGAGCTATGTATGTTAACGCACACAGCTTGGGCAACAAAATCCTGGAACTAGAAACAGAGATAAGGAATGCTGACCTTGACGTAGTAGCGATATCCGAGACCTGGTTCACAGACTCGCATGGGTGGGATATGGTTATACCAGGCTACAATCTACTTCGTCGGGACAGAGAGGGCAAGTTAGGAGGGGGGTAGCACTATACACTAAGGATAATATAAAAACTACCAGAATCACAGAGGTTAGATACACAGGGGAATCACTTTGGGTAAACCTGGCCAGAGAGAATGAAAAATGCCTTTACCTCGGTGTGGTATACAGACCCCCAAGACAACAGGAAGAAAAAGACAAGGAATTGATTGAAGACATAGAGAACATCACTTTGCGTGGTGACACAGTACTGTTAGGGGACTTCAATATGCCAGATGCAGATTGGAACACACTCTCCGCGATTACGAGTGGTAGCAGAAGAATATTAACCTCCATTAAGGGTGCACAACTCAAACAAATGGTATTAGAGCCCACAAGGGAACAGACAATACTGGACCTGGTACTCACCAATGGAGACAGTGTCTCAGAAGTATCAGTAGGAGACACGTTGGCCTCCAGTGACCACAACATGGTATGGCTCAACCTCAGGAAAGGCTTCTCTAAATCAAACACAGCAACGAGGGTCCTCAACTTTAGGGGCGCAGACTTTGACCACATGAGAGACTTTGTCCATCAAGAGCTGCAAAATCATGCAGAAACTGACAATCCAGAAACTATGTGGTCAAATCTGAAATCCATCCTGAACGAAGCAACTAACCGCTACATTAATACAGTAAGCAAACGCCGGAGAAACAAAAGACCACAATGGTTCAACAAGGAAATTTCGGACCTCATCAAAAAGAAACAAGAAGCATTTATCACCTACAAACATCTTGGGAAGAGGGAGGCAAGGGAAGACTATCTGGTCAGATCGAAAGCTGTGAAAAAAGCAGTCAGGGAGGCCAAACTACGAACAGAAGAAGATCTAGCACGAAACATTAAAAAAGGGGATAAATCCTTCTTCAGGTACATTAGCAACAGGAAGAGAAACAAGGATGGGATAGAGCGCCTTAGGCAGTCAGATGGAAACTACACGGAATCTGATTCTACCAAGGCAGAACTACTAAACGAATACTTCTGCTCAGTATTCACCTGTGAAGCACGGGGAGCTGGTCCGCAACTACAGATAAGAGACAGTCAAAAAGACCTATTCAAAGATTTTGAGTTTACACCCATTGGCGTCTACTACGAACTTTCAAGACTCAAAGTAGACAAAGCCATGGGACCAGACAATCTACACCCCAGGGTGCTCAGAGAGCTGTGTGAAGTTTTAGCTGAACCACTATCCGTGCTCTTCAATCTTTCCATGCGCACGGGAAGAGTACCCCTGGACTGGAAAACAGCTAACGTAATTCCACTCCACAAAAAGGGCTGCAGAACAGAAACAGAAAATTACAGACCGGTGAGTCTCGCATCCATAGTGTGCAAACTCATGGAAACACTGATCAAACAGGAACTCGACCAAATACTAGAAGAAGAAAATCTACGTGATCCACACCAACACGGATTTACCAGGGGAAGGTCCTGCCAATCTAATCTGATTGACTTCTTTGACTGGGTGACTAGTCATCTGGATGCCGGGGAGTCCCTAGACGTGATTTATTTGGACTTCAGCAAAGCTTTTGACAGCGTCCCACACCGCAGGCTGTTAAACAAACTAAAATCTATGGGATTAGGGGATATACTCACTACATGGGTTAGGGATTGGCTAAGCGGTAGGCTTCAAAGGGTGATGGTAAACGGTACCCCCTCCAAAACATCAGCAGTGACAAGTGGAGTACCACAGGGCTCCGTCTTAGGGCCGATTCTATTCAATTTATTCATAGGAGATATTACCCAAGGACTTAGAGGAAAAGTATCACTGTTTGCCGATGACGCCAAACTATGCAACATAGTAGGTAAAAACAGTGTGCCTGACATTATGACGCAGGACCTACGGCAGCGGGAACAGTGGTCGTCAACTTGGCAGCTAAGCTTCAATGCTAAAAAATGTAAAGTGATGCACCTAGGTAAAAAAAATCCACACAGAACTTACACACTAAATGGTGAAACCTTGTCCAGGACCAAGGCAGAACGTGATTTAGGAGTGATCATTAGTGATGATATGAAGGCTGCCAATCAGGTGGAGATGGCTTCGTCCAAGGCAAGACAAATGATGGGCTGCATCTGTAGGGGTTTTGTCAGCAGAAAACCTGAAGTCAAAATGCCGTTGTACAGATCCATGGTGAGACCTCATCTGGAGTATTGTGTTCAATTCTGGAGACCGCACTACCAGAAAGATGTGTTGAGAATGGAGTCGGTTCAGCGAATGGCTACCAGGATGGTCTTGGGGCTCAGGGAACTCACGTACGAAGAAAGGCTAAAAAAACTGCGGATGTACTCGCTGGAAGAACGGAGAGAGAGGGGAGACATGATTGAGACCTTTAAGTATATTACGGGACGTATAGAGGTCAAAGATGCTATCTTCTGTCTTACAGGGCCCTCGGTTACAAGAGGGCACTCGCTGAAAGTCAGGGGAGGGAAATTTTACGGTGATACCAGGAAGTACTTCTTCACCGAAAAGGTAATCGATCATTGGAACGAGCTACCTCAGCAGGTGATTGAAGCCAACAACGTGACAGATTTTAAGAGAAAATGGGATATTCACGTGGGATCTCTAGGGGAATAAACGTTAGGGAGTGGGTCATTGGTGTGGGCAGACTTGATGGGCTAAGGCCCTTTTCTGCCGTCAATTTTCTATGTTTCTATGTTTTCTATGTTTCTATGTTTATCTGTATAAATGAACCACAGATATAGCAGTCTTTATTTAATATAAGAACATAAGAACATAAGAACATAAGAACATAAGAACTGCCATCTCCGGATCAGACCCATGGTCCATCGAGTCCGGCGATCCGCACACGCGGAGGCCCAGTCAGGTATACACCTGATGTAGTTTTACCACCCATATCCCTCTATGCCTCTCATAAGGAGATGTGCATCTAATTTGCCTTTGAATCCTAGCACAGTGGATTCCTTAATAACCTCCTGTGGAAGAGCATTCCAGGCGTTCACCACTCGCTGCGTAAAGCAGAACCTCCTGACATTTGTCCTGGACTTGTCCCCCCTTAGCTTTAAACCATGTCCTCTTGTCCGTGTCACGTTGGACAGTGTAAATAATTTGTTTTTCTGCTCTATTTTATCGATGTCTTTCAGTATTTTGAACGTCTCTATCATGTCCCCTCGCAGCCTCCTCTTCTCAAGGGAGAACAGTCCTAGTTTCTTGAGTCGTTCCTCATATTCCAAGTTCTCCATACCTCTTATTAGCTTCGTTGCTCGTCTCTGCACCCTCTCCAGCAGTTTTATATCCCTCTTTAGTTTGGGAGACCAATGTTGGACACAGTATTCCAAGTGTGGTCTGACCATTGCTCTATAAAGCGGCATTATGACTTTCTCCGATCTGCTCATGATTCCTTTCTTTATCATTCCTAACATTCTGTTCGCTTTCTTTGCCGCTGCCGCACATTGTGCCGACGGCTTCAGGGTCCTATCTATCAGTACACCCAGGTCCCTTTCTTGTTCGCTCTTACCAAGAGTTGCTCCTGACATTCTATACTCGTGTTCCTTATTCTTACTGCCTAAATGCATTACTTTGCATTTCTCCACGTTGAACTTCATCTGCCATTGCTCTGCCCATTTCTCTAACTGATACAAGTCGCTCTGGAGTTCTTCGCTATCTTTCTGCGTTCTGATTGTCCGGCATAGCTTTGTGTCGTCTGCAAACTTAATGATCTCACTGGATATTCCGTCTTCAAGGTCATTGATATAAATGTTAAATAGGATCGGCCCAAGTACCGAGCCCTGGGGCACACCACTAGTCACTTTCTCCCAGTCTGAGAACTTCCCATTTATGCCCACTCTCTGCTTCCTGTTTTCCAGCCATTTGCCTATCCACCTGTGTATATCTCCCTCTATTCCATGGCATTGTAGTTTCCTGAGAAGTCTTTCATGCGGAACTTTGTCGAATGCCTTCTGGAAGTCCAAATATATTATGTCCACCGGCATTCCACTATCAATTTGCTTGTTCACGGTCTCAAAAAATTGAAGCAAATTCGTTAAACATGATTTCCCTTTCCTGAACCCATGTTGACTGGGTTTCAGCAATTCGTGTATATCTAAGTGCCGGACTATGCTATCCTTGATCAGTGCTTCAACCATCTTTCCAGGGACAGACGTAAGGCTCACAGGTCTGTAGTTGCCCGGTTCTCCTCTTGATCCCTTTTTGAAAATTGGCGTGACGTTCGCTATCTTCCAGTCATCCGGTATCTGTCCAGTTCTGATTGTCAGATTGGCGAGTTTTTGCAATAACTCTCCGATTTCAACCTTCAATTCCTTTAAGACTCTCGGGTGAATTCCATCCGGTCCAGGGGATTTGTCACTTTTAAGTTTGTCGATCTGGTAGTATATCTGGTCCAAATCTACTTCAACTGTGGTGAGGCTGTCTTCTATTACTCCACTAAACACTTTCACAGTTTCTGGTATTTTTGCAGTATCCTCCTCCGTAAAGACGGACGCAAAGAAGGAATTTAGTTTGTCCGCAATTTGTTTATCTTCCTTAATGTACCCTTTTCTTCCCTGATCGTCCAGGGGTCCCACCGCCTCTTTTGCGGGTTTTTTCCCTTTCACGTATCTAAAGAAGGGCTTGAAGTTTTTGGCCTCTTGCGCTATTTTTTCTTCATAGTCCTTTTTGGCATCCCTCACCGCCCTGTGACATTTCTGACCTCAGCACCATAGGAGCTTTGTGACCTTGCAGTGCTCTTGTATTGTTGCCTGGCCTGCTATTCTCACCCTATTTCTTTTCTTCCTTGCTTCTCACTGGATACTTTGGGCTAGATTCACTAAGCAAACTGATCAGTTTGCAACTCCTTTGCGACCCGATTTTACTCCGGCCCAATTCACTTACCTCTGTGCCGATCCGATTACGATCCATGCATGCAAATGAGGGGAACGGCATGCACAGTAGGCGATTCACTAAAGACAATTTTGAAACCAACTGGGCTGGCCGATCAACACAAGAAGCGACTGCTAGGGACCAGTCACAAACGTCCTTTCTGACTGTCCTTGGGCCTGAAATCCCAGTCCTGCAGTCCATCTCTGCCACTCTGCTCTCTGCCCCTTCCAGCCGAGCCCTGCTCTTCCCACCCCTACTTGCCTGCTCTCTGCTGCCCTTCCCCGCAGTGTGAGCCTGTGGTTTTAAAGCGGGGCTGCACTGCGGGGAAGGGCGGCAGAGAGCAGGAGAGTCAATAATTGCCTGCTTTTTAAATAATTGCCTGCCGCCGGAGATCTCCCTTCCAGAGCAGGAGAGTCGGGGTCAGTAGGCACAGAAAACGCCCCTTCCAGCCGAGCCCTGCTCTTCCCACCCCTACTCTCCTGCTCTGGAAGGGCGATCTCCGGCGGCAGCAGCCTCTTTAAAAGCAGGCAATTATTGACTTTTTTACTCTCTGCCGCCCTTCCCAGCAGTGTGAGCCTGTGGTTTTAAAGCGGGGCTGCACTGCGGGAAAGGGCGGCAGAGAGCAAAAAAAGTCAATAATTGCCTGCTTTTAAAGAGGCTGCTGCCGCCAGAGATCACCCTTCCAGAGCAGGAGAGTCGGGGCCAGTAGGCACAGAAAACGCCCCTTCCAGCCGAGCCCTGCTCTTGCTGCCCCGACTCTCCTGTTTTTTAGAGGACATGTCCAGGCATCCGGATGGCTTTTCAAAACCCAGCACTTTGTCTGGGTTTTGAAAAGCTTCCAGCTTGGGACTGCGTCGGGAGGGCATCTGAGCATGCGCAGATGCAATGTGGTAATGTTACTCGCATGGGCACATGCGTGTGGTGTCATTGTATCACACCTACGCATGCGCAGATGCCCTCCCAAATCTGGCTACGAGCAAGAGAATAGGTTGAGGGGATGGGGCTGGGGGGTGAGGCTGGGTGGAAGTGGGCGCGCCTGGGGCTGCGGGGCCATGGGTCCAGATTATACAATAGTAAAATCTGTTAATCCTAACCATCTTCTTTGTTGATGTTAGATATTTTGTTGTCTCATGAAGTGCCTGACATGTTGATAACACTTTTGGTTCTGTTTTAACCCCTACAGCACACAAATCACCTCTTCTTATATTAGCACCTTTTTCTCAAGTGAGATTTATTCTTTCAAGACAAGGATTAACAATAAACTCACCTTGTACAAACAACTGTGGAATTATTTAGAGCAAGGGTGTCCCACCTTTTGGCTTCCCTGGGCCGCATTGGCCGCTAAAAATGTTTCTGGGGCCGCACAAATGCGCAAACGCTGCAGCAAGACAGAGGAGGGAGCCGGCAAGATGGTAAACACCCGGGGGGCAGCAGAGGAAAACACTGCATCACCCTCGAGTGGGGCTGCACAAAATAATTCATGGGGCCGCAGGTTGGACACCCCTGATTTAGAGGACATGAACTAAGGACCCTTTTTATGAGTCCCGACACGGCAAATGTGACGCAGCCCATAGGAATTGAATGGGCTGCTAAATGATCTAAAAAGAGAGTAAAATTTAGGCCCCCTTTTATCAAGCTGGAGTAGAGTGTGGCGAGGTAAATGCGCCGATGCTCATTCGATTCCTATGAGCGTTGGAGCATTTACCTCGCCAGCCAGTGCTAAAACGCTCTATCATGAGTCGATCCAAATATAAGTCAAGACCCCCATTTTTCCCCCCAAAAGGAGGAAAAATGGTTGACTCAAATATAACACGGGAGCTTAATATTTAAGTGCCCTGACCTGCCAGGATTTGTACCCAGGGCCTCACTCCCTCCCATGCCAGGCTGTGCACCCAGTCCCCCTCCCTGCCATGCTCTGCACTCAGCCCCCCTCACTCCCTGCCAGGCTCTGCACCCTATCCCCCCTCCCTTCCTGCACCATATCCCTCCCTCCCAATGACTTGCAGGCCTCCACTGGGTTTGCCACGGAACCCGCTGGTCCAGCAGTGGGCCAGGATATGAGGGATCCCCCATCTCCCATCCTAGTTGAATCCATAAAACCCCTGCGCATTACCCCCTGTCTTCCCCACGCATCCCCTGACTCCTCAGTGGCCTTACAGTAGACGCGACAGAAAGAATCCCTTCTGCCTCCTGTGCCTGCTGAAATTGACAACCACACCTACCTCCCACCTCCCCCATGTACCTTTTGGGTACCTGGTAGCCAGCTGGTGCACGTAGCAGGAGCAATCTTGTTGCCCTCCTGCTCCGTTCGAGGTCACTGGTTGATTGGCTGCTGTGACTAAGCACCTCATTTACTCCTTGATCATACACTCGCAGCAGCCTCGAACGGAGCAGGAGGGCAGGAAGATTTCTCTGTGCACACTTTTCTCCGACACTGCTGTTTGCCTCACCTTGCTGAAAAAAAAATTGCACTGAACTTTCTCAGCACTCAAGGATGACATCATTTGGGGGGCGGAGCCATCAAGACAAAAACTGCGAATAACCGAAGTTGCGAGTGCCAAAGTCATGAATATGGAGAGAGAAGTGTAGTTGAAAAATATTGTTGTTTATATACATTGCATAGGCATGGGTGAGAACTTCCAAGATGACAGCTATCTAAAGTTAGAGCCTCCACAGGCTTCTGGAATCTTTTCAATATTTTGCTTAATCCAACAACCTGGATCCATCTTAAACCTCTTAATATGTTCCCAAGGTCAAGTCATGTTTTACCGGCAGCTGGGCATGCTTTTCAGACATGAACATTTATTGTGCATGCACCAATAGTCTGACCCCACAAATTACTCACGGCACCAATAAATGTCACTTCAATGAATCAGGACACCTACAATAGTCCTTGGTTTTGCAAGGATTTTCTGTTACAATAGGTAGGGTTACCAGATTTTACTTTTGTAAAATCTGGACCCATAGCCTCAACCCCAGGCCCGCCCAGCTCTGCCCCATTCTGCCCAAATCATGCCCCATTCTGCATCAACCTGTTCTTGTGTTCAGAGCCACATTGAGAGGGCATCTGTGCATATGCAGGTGTGATACGATGACATCACACGCATGCCCATTGTCACCACATTGCATCCCCGCATGTGAGGATGCCTTCCTGACGCAGTCCTGAGATGGAAGCTCAGACAAAGACGTCTAGACGCCTGGACATGCCCAGATGTCTGGTAACCCTAACAATAGGTCTCTTCCCCTCCCTCGTGGTTGGATGGCTACGTAAGGTGTAATCTATTACCTCCAGCATAGATGGAAAACAGGCTATGTCATAAAACTGGGTCATAATTTTCAGTCTGTGTGTGAGAAGGCTCTTCAAAGGTGGGTGAGAAAGGCTTTGAGAAGCTGTGAGATGTACAGTAAGATTGCAGACTGGCAGAGGGCCGCAACATACTGATAGCTTCCAATGGCGAGAAAAACAAGGGTTGTGGTCATTTTTAGGTGGATTGGTATAGGGCTATCCCCTCTGTGTGGTAGAAAGGAGGAGTGGGTTGAGCCACTGGTAAAAATGGTAGATGGCAGCTTTATCGAAGTAGAACCCTGTTGAGATACTGCTTATCTGTGAGATCCAGGAACTGAGTCCTGGGCCTAAATAATTCTCTGATAATTTCCTGACCTTTCTATGTTCATTGTGTGTCTGCAGCAGCATGACCTACACAGCTATTTCGGTCTGTCATGTTGCCTTCTTTGTTCCACCACCAACATTCTGTGTGGCCCTCTTCCAGTACCTAGCAGCTCACAGACACTGATACATTTATAGTATAGACACTGACACATTTATAGTATAGACACTGATACATTCACAGTGAGAAAAACATATACCCCATAGTATTTTGGTCACTTGCTCACCAGATACAATCGCAGACAAACAGACAGACCTGATGGCAAGTGTCACACACTGGCAGTTTTAGGGAGCACCATAGGGTGTGTTGAATGAGGGGGCTACAAAGGTGATGGGGAGGGCTGGGAATATAGCAGGGGTATATCAGGTACCAAAGACATATGTACTTGGACGATGAAAATCAGGCAATTGAATAGTTCTCAGATCTCCTCTGGGAACCAACACAATACATGCACATGCTTGTGCATGACTTATAGAAGGTAAAGATGCCAACTTTTATATTTGTGGGATTTGCAGAATACATCATATTCCTTGGTGTCACCCATGTCATATCCGCAACATGCCTTTTCTAAATGTAGATGTATCAATGTGCCCAATGTATCCATGCTAAGTTGTGACTGTTTTGAAATTACAATTTCTATGTGGATGTCATTTCCATATGTAAGTGCTGGCAATTCGGAGGGATGAAAGAGAGGCAGATGATCTACGATGATTCATGGGTAGTACAATGAGCTCTGGCTCTCCTATTTCACTTCCTCAATCCTCTTTCACCTCCCCCCCACCACATTCCCAGCATTTGCCTCCTTTCTTTCCCTCTTCCATCCAGTGTGCACCTTCATTCTGTCTCCTCTCTATCCCCCTTCCATCCAGAATCTGCCCCCTTTCCTTCTTTCACTCCTCACTTCCATCCAGTGCCTGCCTTCTCTCTCCCCGCCCTCTCACACTTTTATCCAGGATCAGCTTCTCTTCCCCCTGACATCATTTAGTATCTCTCCCTCATATTAGGGTTACCAGATGTCCTTAATCCACCTATGTGATCTTATTGCTGACCTACAAGTGTGTTCATTCTGCTGCCCCTCAATATCTCTCCTCGCTTCTCTCTCCTTTTACACCTCCCCGAGAACTCCGTTCCTCAGATAAGTCACTCTTAACATTATCCTTCTCCTCCACTGCCAATTCCAGACTTCATTCCTTTCATCTAGCTGCTCCGTATGCCTGGAATAAATTACCTGAGTTTGTCCGTCAAGCCCCTTCCCTTCCCTTGTTTAAAATCAGACTGAAAACCCACCTTTTTGATATAGCTTTCAATCCTTAACCCTACTCCTCTGGTCTCCAACCCAGCCAGCTGATTAACCATTCCCTTTAATTGTATCCATGACATCTTGTTTGTCTGTCTTACCTGTTTAGATTGTAAGCTCTTTCGAGCAGGGACTGTTATTCTTTGTGACTCTGTACAGCGCTGCATGCGTCTGGCAGCGCTATAGAAATAATTAATAGTAATAGTAGTATATGTGTGCCCTCTTGTAAAATATGCACTATTTAAAGACACACACACATTTATAGAATAACACTTAGCGGAATATTGGCTTTATACGTGTATGTATACTTGTTTGCTAATGAATTATACATGGAACTGTTAGCATGTAGTTTATAGAATTGCCCTGAAAGTGTTCAATTGCATGCTAATTCCCATGTTAAGGGTGTTAATGGTTTAATACACTTCAGTAAAAGGCCCCTTTAGTTCTGGCACTACAAAATATGCATAATTTTAAAGTTCTCTTACAGATTTCTGGTTGCTTTAAGACATTAAATAGGTTATTTTTTTAAGCTCGCCCAGCTGTTTAAATATGGATGAGCTGAATGTTTAGTTGCTGGATTGGGAGCTCTGCTCAAGCACATCTTGCTATGCTTATAGTATATCAGTAGAGAAAAAAAACATATGATAATGTCCCTATTTAAGTCAGTGGTGAGATCACATCTGGAATATCTGGCTGTTTGCTGAAAGCATATAGCCACAGTAAAGTGAAATGAGACTTGAGAATGTAAATGTGTATACCCCAGAGCAGTGTTTTTCAACCCAGTCTTCAAGGACCACCTCGCCCATTGGGTTTTCAGGAAATCTACAATGAATATGCATGAAAAATATTTGCATACCAAGAAGGCAATGTATGCAAATCCATCTCATGTAAATCTCTCTCTGTTCATTGTGGATATCCTATAAACCTGACTGGCCAGGTGGGCCCTGAGGACTGGGTTGAAAACCACTGCCACAGAGGAGAAGTGAGAGGGGGAGGATATTGCAGAGATAATGAAATAATTCATATACCTAAATAATGCACAAGGAACAAACATTTTCCATGGTAAACAAATTCTAAATGTATAGTAATATAACTCAGTTTCTTACTTACTGCATTTAAAGTCATGATTAATGTCTAAATAACACAGCATTCAAGTGAAGGGCCACTACTCTGACTGGAGGAGGGTCACGAGTGGTATTCCGCAGGGGTCGGTACTCAGACCGCTGCTGTTCATTTATAAATGATCTAGAAACAGGGACGAAATGCGAAGTAATAAAATTCGCAGATGACTCCAAACTATTTAGTGGAGTTGGGACTAAAGGGGACTGTGAGGATTTACAAAGAGACCTAAATAAGATAGAAGAGTGGGTGATGAGATGGCAGATGAAGTTTAATGTAGAGAAATGTAAAATCTTGCATGTAGGAAACAGAAACCCGAAGTATAGTTATATGATGGGAGGGCTGGTAATGGGTGAAAGTACCCTAGAAAAGGACTTGGGGGTAATAGTGGACAAGACAATGAAGCCGTCGGCACAGTGTGCAGCGGCCTCTAAGAAGGCGAATAGAATGCTAGGTATTATCATGAAAGGTATTACAACAAGAACGAAAGAAGTTATCCTGCCGTTGTATCGGGCGATGGTGCGCCCGCATCTGGAGTACTGCGTCCAATATTGGTCACCATACCTTAAGAAGGATATGGCGATACTCGAGAGGGTTCAGAAAAGAGCGACACAATTAATAAAAGGTACAGAAAACCTTTCATATGCTGAAAGATTAGAGAAACTGGGGCTCTTTTCCCTGGAAAAGCGGAGGCTTAGAGGGGACATGATAGAGACTTACAAGATCATGAAGGGCATAGGGAAAGTGGAGAGGGACAGATTCTTCAAACTTTCGAAAACAAGAACGAGAGGGCATTCGGAAAAATTAAGAGGGGACAGATTCAGAACCAATGCTAGGAAGTTTATCTTCACCCAAAGGGTGGTGGACACCTGGAATGCGCTTCCAGAGGGTGTGATAGGACAGAGTACGGTATTGGGGTTCAAGAAAGGATTAGATGATTTCCTGAAGGAAAAGGGGATAGAAGGGTATAGACCTGTATGGGCCGCCGCTTGAGCAGATTGCTGGGCATGATGGACCTCTGGTCTGACCCAGCAGAGGCACTGCTTATGTTCTTATCTATATATATAAAATCGGAGGTATGTATGTGTGTATGTATGTGTGTGTGTATGTGCCGCGATCACGCAAAAACGGCTTGACCGATTTGAACGAAACTTGGTATGCAGATCCCTCACTACCTGGGATGATATGTTCTGGGGGTCTCGCGGCCCTCCTGCACACGTGGGCGGAGCTACAAACATAAAATCAGATTTCACCCATTCATGTCAATGGAAAAAATGTAAAACGCTGCCATTCTCACAGTAATTCAAAAACGGCTTGACAGATTTGAACGAAACTTGGTATGCAGATCCCTCACTACCTGGGGTGATATGTTCTGAGTGTCTCCCGGCCCCCCTGCACACGTGGGTGGAGCTACAAACAGAAAATCAGATTTCACCCATTCATGTCAATGGAAAAAATGTAAAAAGCTGCCATTCTCACAGTAATTCACAAACGGCTTGACCGATTTGAACGAAACTTGGTATGCAGATCCCTCACTACCTGAGGTGATATGTTCTGGGGGTCTCGCAGCCCTCCTGCACACGTGGGCAGAGCTACAAACAGAAAATCATATTTCACCCATTCATGTCAATGGAAAAAATGTAAAAAGCTGCCATTCTCACTGTGACCACTTTGGACGAAACTTGGTATGCAGATCCCTCACTACCTGGGGTGATATGTTCTGGGGGTCTCGCGGCCCCCCTGCACATGTGGGCGGAGCTACAAACAGAAAATCAGATTTCACCCATTCATGTCAATGGAAAAAATGTAAAAAGCTGCCATTCTCACAGTAATTCACAAACGGCTTGACCGATTTGAACGAAACTTGGTATGCAGATCCCTCACTACCTGGGTTGATATGTTCTGGGGGTCTCGCGGCCCTCCTGCACACATGGGCGGAGCTACAAACAGAAAATCAGATTTCACCCATTCATGTCAATGGAAAATATGTAAAAAGCTGCCATTCTCACTGATGGTCTAGGACATGGCAACTCAACTTCAATGCCAAAAAATGCAAAGTTATGCACCTGGGCAGCCAGAATCCATGCAAGTCTTATACCCTTAATGGCGAGATCCTAGCAAAAACAGTAGCAGAACGAGACTTGGGGGTAATCGTCAGTGAGGACATGAAGTCTGCCAATCAAGTGGAGCAGGCTTCGTCTAAGGCAAGACAAATCATGGGCTGCATACGAAGGGGTTTCGTCAGTCGTAAGGCGGAAGTCATTATGCCATTGTATAGATCCACGGTGAGGCCCCACCTGGAATACTGTGTGCAATTCTGGAGGCCGCATTATCGCAAGGATGTGCTGAGACTGGAGTCGGTGCAAAGAATGGCCACCCGGATGGTCTCGGGACTCAAGGATCTACCATATGAAAAACGGCTTGACAAATTATAGCTATACTCGCTCGAGGAGCGCAGAGAAAGGGGAGACATGATCGAGACATTCAAGTATCTTACGGGCCGCATCGAGGCGGAGGAAGATATCTTCTTTTTCAAGGGTCCCACGACAACAAGAGGGCATCCGTTGAAAATCAGGGGCGGGAAACTACGAGGTGACACCAGGAAATTCTTTTTCACTGAAAGAGTGGTTGATCGCTGGAATAGTCTTCCACTACAGGTGATTGAGGCCAGCAGCGTGCCTGATTTTAAGGCCAAATAGGATCGGCACATGGGATCTATTCACAGGGCAAAGGTAGGGGAGGGACATTAGGGTAGGCAGACTAGATGGGCCGTGGGCCCTTATCTGCCGTCTATTTCTATGTTTCTATGTTTCTATGTAATTCAAAAACGGCTTGACCGATTTGGACGAAACTTGGTATGCAGATCCCTCACTACCTGGGGTGATATGTTCTGGGGGTCTCACGGCCCACAACTCTATTTTGCTTGCTCAAGGGTGGGTTCACCCAAGAATTTATATGTTCTTGCTCCAGGAGGTGAAACTAAAATTGTTGTTTATAATCACGTTTTGCGTTAGTTGTATTGTATTCATTTTGTCAAATATTTCACTTTATAATTTGAATATTGTACTTTTTATTAAGCTGTAAAAAAATACTTTCATTCACCACTATAAAGTATCTTTATTTGAATCCATTTACAGTGTTATTGCTATAATTAAATACCCGTGCAACGCCGGGGCATCAGCTAGTGTTCTTATAATGAAGGGAATAGACTTAGTAGATAAAGACAGGTTGTTCACCCTCTCCAAGGTAGAGAGAACAAGAGGGCACTCTCTAAAGTTAAAAGGGGATAAATTCCGTACAAACGTAAGGAAGTTCTTCACCCAGAGAGTGGTGGAAAACTGGAACGCTCTTCCGGAGGCTGATATAGGGGAAAACACCCTCCAGGGATTCAAAACAAGGTTGGACAAGTTCCTGCTGAACCAGAATGTACGAAGGTGAGGCTAGTCTCAGTTAGGGCACTGGTCTTTGACCTAAGGGCTGCCGTGTGAGCGGACCGCTGGGCACGATGGATCACTTGTATGACCCAGCAGCGGAAATTCTTATGTTCTAGCTGTCCTTCAGACAGCATACTTAGGGGCTCTTTTTTAAAGCACTTAGACCAGTGGTCTCAAACTTGCGGCCTGGGGGGGGGGGCACATGTGGCCCGCCAGGTACTATTTTGAGGCCCTCGGTATGTTTATCATAATCACAAAAGTAAAATAAAACAGTTTCTTGATCATATGTCTTTTTAGCTATAAATTACAATTATTATTAAGACTTAGCCAAAAGGAAAGATTTATCTAATCTAATCTAATCCAATCCTTAGGTTTGTATACCGCATCATCTCCATGTTCGTAGAGCTCGACGCGGTTTACTGTAGGAGAAATAGGAAGGAACTACAACAGAGGGTTAGAGGTAGAAGTGTGAAGAAAATTTAGAGGACTTGGGATGCCAAGATAAGAGTTTCTTTGATTCCTAAGTTGGAGGGAGACTTACATTTTTTGAGAAAAGCCAGGTTTTCAGATGTTTGCGGAAAACTTGGAGAGAGCTCAAGTTCCGAAGAGGGGAGGTAAGGTTGTTCCAGAGCTCAGTGATTTTGAAGTGGAGGGAGGTCCCTAGCTTTCCTGTGTGGGAAATGCCTTTTAGCGAGGGGAAGGATAGTTTTAATTTGTGGGAGGATCTGGTGGTATTAGGGTTTGAGAAATTCCAATATAAAGGGTTTTACCCCATGCAAAATTGTCATTTCATTAATAAGGCATTAATTATTTTTTTCTGAGGCCCTCCAGGTACCTACAAATCCAAAATGTGGCCCTGCAAAGGGTTTGAGTTTGAGACCACTGACTTAGACACACAAAGTACCATAGGTTTCTATGAAACTTTGTGTGTCTTAAATGCTTTGAAAATGAACCTCGGATCATGTCTCCAGATATTCATCTTATGTAATCTCAGAACACAGCACTTCTTTGTTAGGAGTCTTAACTGGGCTTCTGAAAAGTCACCTTTGACAGCTGGCTCAAGTGGTTTCTGCAAGTGTTGACTGGGACAAATGCCTTGTGCCAATCATTTTTTCATCATTTCATGTTGAAGAAACACATTCAGTTCCCATTTAAAGGGCCAAATGCGTGTGAGAAGCATAACTATATGAATAGCAGAGCTTGGACAATGAATGCATTGCACTAAGGCAAGTAGGAGCTTTTGCAGTGTCAGTAATAAACATCATTTTCTTTGTTCTGAATAAGACAGTTTCCATGATACTCACTATATACTCCAGTAGCTAACTGTCCTTCTACTTACGTACAAAAACCCCACTGACTACATTAGACTAGTTTATTTTCAGATACATATATATTTACTGTTGTTGAAAAAACTCCTGAACCTTCCACATGGCCTCTGAAATGGATTATGGCAATGTAAGACAGCTGCTAATTTATTTATTTTAAAAATGTATTACTCGCAACCATCCAACAATGGAAATTTCTTTAAAAGAACTGCTTCTGAATCTCAAAGTTCCCAAGTCTCACCACAGCTAGCACGGGAACTCTAAGTGATTATTAAAATAAATTGTCTTGATTTCCCCTGCTACCCACAGTAGTAGGATTAAGGAAATACAAGCATTTGGATTTTTTCTTGGCTTTGGAGTTAGGAGTATCTAGCCACAGAGACACTGATTTGATTTGGTTGACCATGAACTTCTTATCAAATAACTCCAGGCAATTTGAATAACAGGTTTGGTATTAAAACGGTTTGAATCATTTTTGAAAGATAGATCGTTTAAGGTTTATACATTACATTACATTAGTGATTTCTATTCCGCCATTACCTTGTGGTTCAAGGTGGATTACATCCAAATAAAACAAAAATTACGTTCAAAATTTGAAGGAATAGAATAAGCGATGACATAGAATTTTTAAGGTAATATATGTTGGGTAAAGAGTTACCAAAGGGAAGTGGAGGTCTTTAGGAGATAAGAATAGGGTGAAATTATGGGTTTTAGATAAGGTTTGGTAGATAAAAGAGTATTAGAGAGATCTATGGGTAAATAGAGTGTTGGATATTGGGTTGGGATTGGTTGTGCTGGATAGGTTTTATGTGTTTTTTGAAGGGTATGGTTTTAATATCTCTCCTGAAGGCTTTGTAGTCTGTAGTCGAAGATAACAGAGTGGTGATTTGTCTGTCCAGTTTAGCTGCTTTGGAGGCTATTAGGTTATCATACAGTTTTTTTCGTTTGACATCTTTGGATGATGGGTGAGTGAATAGTGAGTGGGATCTTCTGTGTCTGGTTGAGGAAGATTGATTTAGTCGGTTATTCCAGTAGGTTGGGCTTTCTCCGTTGAGAGCCTTGTAAAGTAAGCAGTAGAATTTGAAGTGCACTCTCGTTTCTATTGGAAGCCAGTGCGAGTCAGGTATGCCTCTGTGATATGGTCATATTTTTTTAGGAAATAGACAAGTCTCAGGGCTGTATTCTGTATTGTCTGCAATTGCTTCAGCATGGTCACAGGACAAGGTAGGTATAGTATGTTGCAGTAGTCTATCATCCCAAAGATAAGAGATTGTACCAATAGTAGAAATTGCTTCTTTTCGAAGAATGTTCCGATTTTTCTTAGATTTCTCATGATCATGAACGATGCCTTTATTATTTTGTTAATTTGGGGTTGCATGGTGCAGCCTCTGTCAATTGTGACTCCTAGCAATTTTAGTGTAGGTTGTATTGGGTATGAGATTGAGTTTATTACAAGATTAGTTAATGTTGGAGTTTTGTTGTTTTCTAGTAGAATGAAATTTGTTTTGTCAGGGTTAAGTTTTAATTTGTGCTCTGTCATCCAAATTGCAACTGAATCGAGAGTTTTGTGTATTGTGCTTGTCATAACGGGTTCTGGTTGGTCGAAGGGTAGGAGAATAGTGATGTCATCTGCGTAGCTGTATGAAATTATGCCATGATTATCTAGGTAGTAGCTGAGGGAGGCACGTATATATTGATAATGTAGATGATAGGGGTGATCATTGGGGAACTCCTCAGGGGTTGGACCATGGTTCTGATTAACTCTGTAAGTTCTTGATTGTAGGAATCCTTTGAACCATACTTCATCTGCATCTATTTTATCTCCATTTAAGCTGACCTGTGGAGTTCCTCAGGGCTCTGTATTGTCTCCACTATTATTTAATATCTTTTTAAGTTCATTATTGACTATAATCCAGGAAAAGAATATTAAGGCATTTGTATATGCAGATGACATCCTACTGACTTTTCCAGTTGCTTCGCATAATATTGATTTAGCCCCTCTTCAATCTTGTGTGTCCATTGCTGCAGATTGGTTGTCATCTCATGGTCTAGTTATTAATGCGAAACCTCCCCCCCCCCCCACTATCTGTTGGATTAATGGAATGCTTTCTGCACTCACATATCCTATCAAATTATTAGATGTTGATTTGACTCCAGTAAAGACATTCCTTTATCTAGGAAACTTATTTGATAATAAACTTTCCTTCGAACAAAAGATAGGCCAGGTATTTTTTTTAAAAAAAGGTTATTACTGGCTTAGACGTATTCGTTCAGTCAGTAAGACCTTAGACTTTGACTCCATTCATACACTAATTTATGCCTTTGTAATATCAAGGTTAGATTATTATAATTCAATATATTGTAGAATCAATGCAGCATTTTTAAGTAGGTTAAAGCCATTACAAAATTCAGCAGCCAGGCTCCTATTTAAAACTACAGTATATGATCATGTCTGTGCTGACTGAATTTCACTATACAGCTATAGCTCACTGCACAGTCTTGATCATGGATTTTCTCAGGTTTTTGTGCTGTTATACAGGGACTCCTTTAAGCATATAGGGAGATGCAACCCGATGTTCACTTACAAAATGGGGGGATCAATGCTAGGGGTCAGTAAGCTGGAAAGAGACCTGGGAGTGATGGTAGACACGACATTGAAGGCGTCGGCACAGTGCGCCACAGCCTCGAGGAAAGCAAACCAAATGTTAGGTATCATTAAGAAGGGTATCTCGACCAGAACGAAGGAAGTCATCCTGCCACTGTACCGGGCTATGGTGCGCCCGCATCTGGAATACTGTGTACAGTACTGGTCACCGTACCTCAAAAAGGACATGGCAATGCTTGAGGGAGTCCAGAGAAGAGCAACTAAACTGATTAAGGGTATGGAAAACCTTACATACACTGACAGACTGAAGAAGCTGGGGCTGTTCTCCCTGGAAAAGCGGAGACTCAGAGGAGATATGACAGAGACCTTCAAGATCCTGAGGGGCATCGAAAAGGTTGACAAGGACAGATTTTTCAATTTGAAAGAAACCACAAGAACAAGGGGTCACTCGATGAAATTGAAGGGGGATAGGTTTAGAACAAACGCAAGGAAATTCTTTTTCACACAGAGGGTGGTGGACACATGGAACACCCTTCCGGAGGCCGTGATAGGAAATAGCACAGTACAAGGTTTCAAGGAAGACCTGGATAGGTTCCTGGAGGACAAAGGGATTGAGGGGTACAGATAAAAGCAGTGGAAGGTTTAGAGATAAGTGTAGAGGTAGGTATAAAATTAGTCAGGGACCGCTGCTCAGGCAATATGCCTGATGGGCCGCCGCGTGAGCGGACCGCAGGGCGGGATGGACCTCTGGTCTGCCCCGGCGGAGGCGACTACTTATGTTCTTATGTTCTTAAGTGCCAAACACTGCTAACTCTTTCTGAAATTATTGGCAATTGTATGAGGTTCCCATACAGCTAACCCTTACTTCTGTAATCTTAATGTTACCAGCCAGACTCTGCATTTGTTGAGCAACTTTCTTTAATAACATGAAATAAAGAATAAACACTCACAATTGATGACTTCAAGGCAGTTCAACTTTTATAGAATCTTCTCACTCTGCCAGCTTTACTCTTCAAGCTAGGAGTATGTCTACACCTTGTAGAAATAACACTGTTCTCAAGACTTAGATAGAGAATCCAAGCAGTGTTATATTGTTAGAAATAAAGGCTGAAAAACCTGGTGGGAGAACAATGCTAAACTAAGGGTTCTCATGCAGTTATGCAGTCTCAATACTGGAGAAGAAGGGTGGGGCTTCAGCTCTGTGGAAGCAACCTAGCTCTCTGGGAGAAGCAAAGACCTCTGGGGATTTAAGTCCACAGAGCACACCTTACTCATGCATCTTAACATAAACACGTGAACTTGCTCTTATATAAGAAACTGAGCAAATGCCTACACGAAGTGGGGGCAAAACAATGTCACCTCTCTGTTCATAAGTTTACATTGGTTGCCTATATACTATAGACTTACATTTAAAATCCTTTGTTTGACTTTTAAAGCTTTACATTGTGCTGCTGTACAGGATATTCATTTTTGTTGAACACTCCCACTCGCTGCTTCTGCTCCCTTCAATACACATGAACCTCCACCTTCCCCTCCTACTGTACCTTCAATACACATGAACCTCCACCTTCCCCCCTACTGTACCCACCAAACCAATTAATTTCTCTGACCGGTATTTTTTCCCTGTAAATAAAAAAATTTTACCCTCCTATTGTACACTCTTGTATATTCCTATTGTACACTCTTGTATATTCCTGTCAACTTCATTGACCTATACACTCCAAAAATTGTTAATTCCAATGTTATCTTCGTATGTAATCTTAATTAATTGTTGTGAACCGCCTAGAACTCTCTGGGTATGGCGGTATACAAAATAAAAGTTATTATTATTAACCGTTCTATATATTACAATATGTACATTACGGTCAGTTGACTCTCAGACTGGTACTTTTTTCATCAAAAATGGCTCATTATGAATGAAGTTGTAATTCTGCTTTTTTATTTTTAACCCCATTTTTATAGAATGACACCCCCCCATACACACACACACAAGTTATATGAAATTAATTTTCATTTCCTAAATTTAAGTCTATGTTGAAAACTTATTTTTTAAATTTGCCATTTAATCTGTTGGAATTTTTAGATTGTTGGCGGACACGAGAAGACTGCGATCAAGAGACCACATCAAAGAGTTTTTTGTTTTTTTCTCTTTTTCTTTTTAAATTTGGGTTAGGTCTTTTCTATTGACAATGGTGTTCTTTTCTTGTTTTTAATTGATTTAATTGTGTTTTGTAAGCCGCATTGATCTGTTGTAAATTGTGGGATATCAAATTTTAATAAACATAAACAATTGCCTTATTGATGACTTCTAATGAAAGGCCACTTTGGTCAGCCACAAAACTTAGAGACTTGAAGAAAGCAACAGGGTTTTTATTAGCATATGTATGCGACTCCCGAGCACCAAGCTGGCAGCTTCAGAAGACCCAAAACCAGGAAGTTACAGTGATATTTATTCATTTTTCTAGCTATACAACTGAATGCTAGAAAAACTTCTCACGTGTTACTTTTCTATACAGTCATTGGTCCTAAGCTCACACTAGCAGGTCACTTATCTAAGCCCTGCAGTTTTTCTGTTACATGTCCAGGAGGGCGGAATACAATATTGTGTATGCTGAGATAACCATAAGAAGCTAAAACGCCCAAGCTAAAACATCCAGTGCAGGCAGGCTAGAACATGAGATACGTTAGGTCTGCAATTAAACATAATTCAGCATTTTATTAAAGAGAAAACTTAGTTCAAGACTCAGGAAAACCAGTCCCAGACTCCTTCACTCCTATTACCTGCAACCTCGAAGGAGACAGTCACCTCTGCACACACAGCAGCAAGATACAACAAAAGGAGCAGAGTGTGCTTATCCCAATGTAACTTTGTCACTGATGTGTTGTTTAGTCCTCTCACCTTACCCTCCTTATGTATCTTAGCTGCATTTTACATTTTTTCCTATTTTTTCCCCTTCCCTTATGTAACCCCCTATTTCTCCTGGATGCTGGCAAGGGACACACAAAGTTATTTTATTTGTTAAGACCCGACTAGCTGGAGTTCCACAGCAAGCATGTACCAGACTTCCACTCTTTCTTTGAATAATGCAGACCATACCATGATGTAAAGTCCAAAACATAGGGTTACCAGACATTCAGAAAAACCTGGACATATCCTCTTTTTAGAGGACTATCCAGGTGCCTGGACAGATTTTGTAAGTCTGGTAGTTGGTTTGGGTTTCCTGAACTTGGGTCCGCGTCTGCAAGCATGCATGCATGGTGTGATGAAAGGACATGTGACAGCAGCCAAAAATGAGTAGAGATGACCAAGGTATTCAGGCAGGCAAAAACTTTAATAGGTAGCTTGCATAGAACATATTTCAAAAGAACCCAACACAGGCCGTGTTTTGGCAAATGCCTGCTTCAAAGGTTCCCAATCTCCTAAAATTGTAATGCTGTATGAAGTCCATAATTTAGAATGTGTACAAATGAATAAGCAGAGCCAACACCTCAGGGCCTTAGGCCCCTCTAGGGAAGGCACACCATTTTGGAAAGACAGGCCTGCAGGCAGGAGGTACTGGGCATCCCTCTTGCTCTCTTCTTCCATATGAGGTTAGTGGGCGGGTCGGGGTGTGTGGGGGAACTGAGTGGCAGAGGCAGGAGGGAGTGGGCATCCCTCCCGCCGAAGAACTCTATGGGGATGTGGGTATCCAATCTTCACGGGGGTGGGAGGATGTCCAGGTAGTAGAGATCTTTACAGGGGGGGGAGGGGAGGGGGAAGGTGGTGGAGGAGGGTTGGGAGTGTGGGTTGTGTCCAGGGGGCCTTGATCATGGGGGGAGGGGTGTCCAGGTGGCCAAGATATTCACGGGAGGGGATGGTCAGGAGTGTGGAGAGGTTTGGGTAGCTGAGGCAAGGGAGTGGGCAAGCCTCATGCCTCTTTTTTTTCAAGAGCCATTGGGGAGGGCATCAGGCTGGCACTACTTTTTTTTAAATGGGGACAGGTATTGTGCATGTGTAGCACACACTCAATACCTGTGCCCATTTAAAAAAGAATAAAAAGTTTTCCTGCCCCGAACAGCTGAGCTGCAGAAGGCTGCTTTGGAATTTCCCCTGCAGCTCAGCTGTTTGGGCTTCCCCCTATCAGCTCTGTGCATGTGTCAAAGTTGATTTTCCAACCACTGGTGGGGTAGAATGGGATTATAGCAGACCTCCACAAAACTAGTTTGCATGCAAAGTTGTTGGAAAATCGATTGTCATCTTAAAATCGGAAAATGAATCGGCCCAAAGCAATCCACTCGGCTTGAGCGACCGATTGTAGTGCATTTGGGCCTAACTGCCTTCTGTGAACTCCTGTTGATCCTTCTATCCCCATGGAAACTGCAGATAGGATTAGCCAACAGTCACACCTTCAAACAATAGCAGGCAGCCCTAAATGCCTAGAGCCTGTAAAAAGCAACCTGTATGAAAATGCATAGTACTGATGAATTTAAACCTTTTCCTAACTTTTCCTAGCAGTCATGTAAAATGTATGCTCCATCACTCCAAACCCATAGTGCATCATATTTTCCATCCTGCCCCACTTATAAAAATGAAAATTGTATTATAGGTTTCTTTATGCTTTATTACACCTTCTCTAGTCTCTTATTATTTTTGTGATCGGACACCACTTAGACATTTTTAACTATTTGCAGTAAAGGAAATAAATTTAACTAAGAACTATGAAATATGGATTTTCCATTTAAAGATTAGCTAAAAGGTACGTAGGTACAATAATATGTCTGCTTTTCAGGAATTCAAGCTAACGATTGGAAGACAGGGTTTTGGGGGTGGGCATTATAGACCAGGAATCGTACCTTCAAGTGGAGACCTTGGGTTGCTGTATGCTTAACGTGACCATTTATTTTTTTCATCAAAAGGGGACATCTATTAATTGTCAGTCCCGCCCCCAATCCCACCCTAGCCCCACCCCAACTCCGCCCTAGCCCCCACTTTTCATGTACACATATCTTATTAATTCATAATGGTCAAAGCAGCTCCTGATTGGTAAGGCCCGACTTTAGTGCAGGTTAGAGCATACAGCGAGTGATTTCCTTCACTTGCCGGCGCTCCGGCTGCTCTCTCCTGCCTCTCCAGCTGTCCTCTCCTGGTTGGCAGTTCGCGGTCGGAAAATACTGCCAATGACAGGGACCGCGAACTACCGACCGCGAATGACTGGGGGAACACTGTATTTACTTTATAAGATCTGACTAGAAGCAGCATAACAAAGAAAAATGGGGAGACCCAATGATCCTCAGTGAAAACAATCAACCGATGAAAACAAAAACAAAAAACTGTGGATACAGATGTTCTGGAGATAATTTATTATACACTGAAATACAAAAACATGAAAATTAAATTTAAAAAGTATAATGATAAAAAATACAGTGATAAAAATCCAACTGGACCCTACATGGTCCGTGTTTCGGTGATCACGTCTTCCTCAGGGGTCCTAAAAGGAAGAGGTAATGATGAATAATGATAAAGAGAAAGATAAAAAGATGGAAAGATGAAAAAGCCAAATGGCCCAGAGAATCAAGATGGCGGCAGCCTGGAGTCCGTTGTAACATCGGAATCGGGAGCGTTTCTTTTTTGGAGGAATTCCAAGATGCCACACTCTAAATGGAAGGGTAGTGTCCATCCCGAACCTGCTGCAATGAGGACGTCTACCTCAACGCAAAGAACTATGCTCGATTTCACAACAGTCTCCCTCAATCCTACAGAATTACCTCGAGGTGTGCCCGAGCGTTCTTCAGCCGGAAGAGAGGCAGGAGATTCGGAGCTGGAGATATCTCTCTCCCCTCCAGCAGCCATTCCACCACCGCACCCTGCTCAGCTCGCGAGCCTGTTGGGTGAACCCTGCGCTAAAGTGAAGACAGGGGAAACCCCGATGCAGAGGGCTGGACTTGCGAGAATTTGCAGCAAGCAGGGAAATTTGAATGCTGGCTTGGTTCCCGGCTCTGTATCATCCAAAGCGACGGCGATTACCCTTGAGAAGATATGGGAATCTCTTGAGGGGCTGAACTCTCTGGTAGCTAGGTCAGTCCAGGAAATATCCACCCTGGTAGCTACTGTTGAGTCTTGGGGAAAGCTTTAACAGCAACTAAAGAAGAATTGTCCTCAGAAATTAGTAACGTAAAAGACAATGTTGTTGGTATTCAGGCTGTAACTAACAACCTGGTTAAGGAGAGGTTACTTTTGAACAGGAAAATTTAACAGATAGAAAATCATAATCGAAGACTTAATCTTCGTTTTTTGAATTTTCCAAAGGCTTTTGGTGTGGCGCCTTTAGATATGTGGAAGCGTTACTTAATAGAAGTTCTAAATATTTCCTCTGAACATATTCCACCAGTGAACCGAATTTACTATCTACCTTTTAAGAAAAAAAAAAAGATGACCCTACACCAGAAGTAGAAACACCTCCACAATTAGAAAAGTCTTTGAATGTAACAGAATTATTGGAGACGACATTGTCTGACATTACAGAAAGGGCTACATTGCTTATTTCACTTGTCTTTGAATAAGATGTAAATCTTATTATGAGACTTTACTTTCGTAACCCTCAGACTTTGTATTACGGGAAAAAGGTTTCAATATTCCCTGATGTCACAAGAATTACACAGGAGAGGAGGAAGTCATTTCTAGCAATGCGTGCTGAGACATTGACTCTCGGAGCAACGTTTCTACTTGCATATCCATGCAAATGTTTGATAAAATATTTGGGAGTACGATATGTGCTCTATACTCCAGACCAATTGCGAGCTTTTCTGGACTTGAAAAACTTGGCAGCTGGAAAGATTCAACGAATGGCAATTAGGATAATGGGATTGGATTGTTAAGACTATGCCTTTGTGTTGATATTTTTATCTTTTCTTCTATTGGAGTTTCTCTTCACTCCTTTTTCTTTTCTCCTCTACCTTTCTTTAATTTAGTGGTCTAAGAAAGACTATATATTATTTTCTGGCTTAGCAGCAGTTGCTGAATTGTATTATTATCTTTACTATCTATATTTCTTAAAACAAGAGTTTATCTTGCAAAATATATATAAATTCCAATAAATAAATAATAATAATAAAAAAAAAGATGGAAAGATAAGAAGTGACTGTGATACCAATCTGGAGCATGCATATTAGTGTCTATACTCGACTGCAGCATAAAACAAGTGAGCCAAGTGTGATCATGCTATATAGAGAGGCTTGAAACATCGACAAGAGACATAAGAGGAAAAAATGTGCCAAAAAAGGCCGAAAAGAAAAAGTGCCATGGTGTGTATTAGAGTATAAGATTAAGCACAGAAATCTATAAAGTGCCTAAGAGAAGCCATAAGAATGAAAAGTTAATAGGATAAAGAAACCATAGTGCGTGTCTTATTTTGAAAACATGAAGAGATATGTGACACAATGTAATAATGAGAAGACATTATACATACCAATGGTTTTGCAAACTCACATATAAAGAATTGGACTGAAAACAGTCTATTGTCTTTAAACTATATAAAAAAGACATTGTATTCAAACATGAAGAAACCATAATAAGACATAAACTCATAGAATAATGCAGTTTAAATAACAGAATAAAATGACTTATTTCTAAGACAAAAGGACAATAAGAGCTATCAAATTACTAGAAGCAGCATAACCACTGAGTTTGGGGGATTGGAAGTTTGTTGAGAAGGGGGTGATAGTTTATAGTCATTAAATTTTAATATATCAGGTTGGTTTTTTTTAAGTTTAAGGGCTCCTTTTACGAAGGTGCGCTAGCGTTTTTAGCGCATGCACTGGATTAGCGTGTGCTATAGCGCGCACTAGCCAAAAAAACTACCGCCTGCTCAAGAGGAGGCAGTAGTGGCTAGCACGCGGCATTTTAGCATGTGCTATTCTGCGCGTTAAGGCTCTAACGCACCTTTGTAAAAGGATCCCTAAATTACCACACCTTGCGTTACCTGGAAAGGTGTGTGATCATTAAACAAATTGAATGAAATGACTTTTGTACCAAGCTAACTTCAGGTGTAGCTGCAAATCTCATTACTTGCAGAATAAATTCTAATATACTAGTTATTTTATACTGTAGTATTCAGTGCATTAACAGTTTCCTGATAGCCCATCACAATTTATTCAAATAATCATAAAAAATAAAATTTTAATTGTTACTTATTTTTCAAAGCAGAAAATTTTAAAAGTCAGCTAGAACTAGTATTTGCAGAACTATCTTCTGTTAGATGGGTATCAATAATTTAATTAGAACCTTTCCCAGAGCTATCTTTCAGCACAGCTGAAGCTCAGATAAATCATGATACAACCATAATAATGATCCCTAGATCTGCATTACTTGAAGTCTCTGCCATTGGACACCCACTAGAAATGTCTCATGAAAAGGAATATGTCAATGGTGAACAACTGTGTCAGTTTTTGCTCCCATGCTTATCTTAAGGGGGTCTATCTTTGAGTAAGGTTCATTATCTGCCTGGATTGGGGGAAGGGGCATATTGGCACCCCAGATATCAATTTCACTGAGTTTGTTTGGATTTAAGACCCGGTCTACTGAGAATGACCTGTCAGGAAAAGAAATGCTTTCATTTCAACTTCAGACAACTATCTGATTTACAACAGGGAGGCTATTGGATATAATTCTGACATGTATGAAAAAAAAAATAAAATAACTCTCACTGGTTCAGTAATGTTTCTTTTACTGCTTGTCAGGTATATAATCACCCTGGAGATTAGAAATAGAGGGTCCTTTATGAAATCATGGAACAACATTCATAATAATTCCACTACTGGGTCCAGGTTAAGTCATTTATACACTGTTCTCAAAATACCACTTAAGTCCTCCTGTCTCGTGAGACCATTACATAAAAAGATACCTCCAGTACTACTGAAAATAACAGCTTGCAATGCAATATCAAGAGGGACTCTATAATAGCTTGTTCACATATGCAGCTGCTGTGGACTTTTCTCTATATTTGTCCTTGCTTTTAGAAACTCTGTCAAGTAATCTCGTGGTTTTTGTTTGTCTTAAAGGAGTTAAAACCAGTGTATGTAGCACAAAATAAGCAGGGCCTGTTTTACAAAAGCCACACTAGCGGCTGCAGCGTGGTAACGGACCCAAAGCCCATAGAGATTTAAAGGGCTTCGGGGCTGTTGCCGCGCGGCTTTGTAAAACAGGCCATTTGTAATATAGAGAAATGTTTTGCTTTCCAAAAATCCAAGTTCATCCTGTCAGTGCGAATAATATAATTTTAAGTTCAAAGCAAGCATGGATCTAGCATTGCTCCCTGCTGGAACTTTTACAGCAATTACAGAAGGATCGAGATAGAATGCATGACCTTTATATTATGTCACTGAAGAATCATGTCATAAATAAAATGTTTTTTAGCCTGTCAATGAAAGAAATGTTATATAGAGCTTTCACAGTAACAGATAATGACAGAAGAACTCCAGGGATCTGTGAATGTCAGTTAACTTGGCTGCTAATGACTACATAATCGATCCAACACCTTAACAATGGGAATAGAACGTTATACAAACAGTGGACAAAATGCCAGAATGCACATCTGCCATAGATTCCCCAGACCAAAGCAGCATGGAAGGCAGAAAGGACACAAGTTGACTCCCTAGCTATCAAACAGGATAAAGTTGGTTTGAGAAAGAAACGTTATTTCAGGCTATATTTGAATTAAAGAAAAGGCCATTCAAGTGCCTGGTAAAGGGGCAATTCTTTAATTGGACCACCCATTTAAAGTGCCCCAATGCCGTGCAGTAAGAGCCTATTCTGTATTGGTACCAGGGCTCCCATATTCCATTACATAATGCTAGCATCACCTGGCATCAGTGCATCTGTAATTATTAGTGGAGCACACAAATTGGTGCGGGAAGTAATGGTGTCAGGGCTGCTTGATAACAGTGATCATAACAAGATCAAATTTGATATAATCCCTGGAATAAGTCCACACAAGAAATCCAATAGCATTTAATTAAAAAAAAAAAAAGGAGACTATGATAACATGAAGAGAATAGTAACAAAGAAACATAGGGATCCTTTTATCAAGCTGATGTAGGGGTTTAACGGGTGTTAAACCGCCTGCCGCGCTAGCCGCTAACGCCTGCATTGAGCAGGCGTTAGTTGTTTAGCTGGCCGCGGGGGTTAGCGCGTGATGAAATGTCCGACGCGCTAACCCCGCTAGAGCGGCTTGATAAAAGGACCCCATAGAGGAGCAGCAGTAAAGGTCAAAAGTTTACATCAGGTGTGGATACTATTCAAAAATACCTTCCTGGAAGCCCAGACTAGATATATTCCATGCATTAAAAAAGGAGGAAGGAAGACCAAACGACAGCCGGCATGGTTAACAAGTGAGGTAAAAGAAGCAATTAGAGCTAAAAGGGAATCCTTCAGAAAGTGGAAGAAGGATCTGACTGAAAATAATTATAATGCAAAACCAGAAGTGGATCTTAATAGCCAAAAATTAACAAAAAAACTAAAAATTTTAAGAAAATGAATTTATACTATTAGTAATCAATCAACTTTATCAATAAATAAGCCCTAAGAGTTGTGGAGAAAGGATCTCAAAAAGGTTGTTGATGCATAGAAATCAGCTTAAATCGCTGTTCAGCTAAAGCAACCGTATTCTAATCATTGATTCTCCGCCACCTCCATAAAGCTTAAAATGTGCAAACTGCAGCACTGTGTTTTAAGTGTGCAAAAATGCAAATCTTTAATTATGCAAAAAGTTTTTTTATTTTTTATATATAGTATTTTTTTAAAAAACATTTTCTTATATATAATTATAAATAGCACAAGGCATGGCAAGTGAAATTGCAAGGTGTTAATAAGAAAGGTAAAGAGACACCTTGAAAGGAAGATTGTACTGGAAGCAAAAACACACAGTAAAAACTTTTTTAGGTATATTAAAATCAAGAAGCCAGGAAAAGAATCAGTTGGACTGCTAGTGACCGAAAAGGAAGACAAGGCCATAGCAGAGAGATTAAATGAATTCTTTGCTTCAGTCTTCATTGAGGAAGATGTGGGGGAGATATTGGTACCAAAATGGTATTCAATGTTGATGAATCAGAGAAACTCAAACAAATCTCTATAACACTAGAAGATATAATGGGTCAGTTTGACAAACTGAACAATAGCAAATCATCTGGACTGGATGGTATACATCCCATAGTGCTGATAGAATTGAGAAATGAACTTGCAGAGCTATTGTTAGTAATTAGTAATTTATCTTTAAAATCCAGCATAGTATCAGAAGACTGGATGGTGACCAATGTGATGCCAATTTTTGAAAAGGGTTCCAGAGGTCATCTGGGAAATTATAAACCAGTGAGTCTGATGTTGGTACTGGGCAAAATGGTAGAGAATATTATAAAGAACAAGATGACAAAACGTATATATGAGTATGGATAAATGACAGAAAGCTAACAAGGGAAATCTTGCCTCACCAATTTACTACATTTCTTTGAAGGGGTGAATGAACATGTGGATAAAGGTGAGCCGGTTGATATTATGTATTTGGATTTTCAAAAGGCATTTGGCAAAGTGCCTCATGAAGACTTCTGAGGAAATTAGAAAGTCATGGGATAGTAAACTGCTCCTCTACTGCTACACGGGAAAAAATTGAATCACAACCACCAACAACCAAATATAAATGGAGAAAAAGACCTCTTTAATGCACATATATGGAGTTATAACCCAACTGCTAGTGCAAACAAATGCAGCGGTTAACACCAGTCATATGTTACAAAAAACTCCACTTACCTGAAGCAAAATTCAAATTCATCCCAAATAGCAGGTTGCAGAGAAAACAATAATAGTAGTCCAAGGGCACAAAAGAACACCAACAGCAGCAAAAAAAGAAGAAAAGGCCACTTATCTTATGCTGCTGGTCCAAAACTGTGTCCACTGTTGTTCAAATTCAAAAGACGAAAAACAGCTTGTGATCAAAACCTAACAGGAGTACCCCCGTTTCAACAGGTTCATCATCAGGGAATGGAAAAGAAATTGTACTCCACCTAGGCAGTCCTGTAATTAAACTCTGGACTTCTTTGCCAGAGAATGTGGTGAAATTAGTTAGCATAGCAGGGTTTAAAAATGGTTTGGATAATTTCCTAAAAGAGACATCCATAGATCATTATTGAGATGGCTTAGGGAAACCACTGCTTATTCCTATGATAAACAGCATAAAAGCTGTTTTACTCCTTGGGATCTTGCCAGGTGCCTGTGACCTGGGTTGGCCACTGTTGGAAACAGGATACTGGGTTTGATGGAGCTTCAGTCTGTTCCAGTATGGCAAATATTATGTTTTTATGTTCTTAATTCCACCAACCATAGACCTGGCTTTAATGCTGGCACTTAAATGCAGCAGGGGTACTTGCAACTTTCAGTTTTCTATAAATTATGTGCCTAAGAGAGAGCCCCACCCATTCCCTGCCCATTGCTCCACCCATGTGTATACCCCCTTTGTAGTTACGCACCATCCCACTTACACACACCCTTACAGAATAACACTTAGGCACACAAAGTGTACACTAACCTGCAAAAGTGCTATAATTCTGCAAATTTATATGCACAAGGAGCACATACATGCCAGTTATAGACCTGCCCTTAACATGCTAAGTACCATAAATGTGATAGGTGCCATCGTATGACCAGGAAATGAAACCTGTCTGTAGTTACTGAGGACGATTCCTACACTGATGGTGGCTCCAGCAGCTTATTGGAGGCTTCAGCTTTTCTTTACAGTACTCTCCTCATGATGTCATCAGCTTACAAAATGCATAAGGGCCTTGGCACAATTACTTGCTGCTGTAAATGTGAAATGAGATTTCAATTGAAATCAGCTTAGCCTCCAACAGATGTTTCTGGGAAAGCGTAATCCATGACTGATGATGCAATATGATGGATTAGAAAAATTATTATCCTCTTTTCTGTCCCAGATGACTTCTGAATACATCATGTAATTGTATTGCAAGATGACATTTAACAAAGCTGGGGATACTATATGATTGTGAGCTCTGAGGATGTCAAATACCACATCTTTCTATTAACTAGCCACTGGAAATTGAAACTAAATCATACTCAGATGAGAAAGGGTCTAGAACGAATGCTTCGTAGGCGCTGGACCTCCTCTCTCAGGTTCCTTAGCTCCAGCAAAAGGCTGTCGTCTAGCTGCTCCGTTGCTTCCGTCTGTGTGGAGACTGTAGACAACTTTGTGGGGGGGGGGATGGCCTCGAAGTGCAGAGGTCTCTGTACAGACCGAGGCCATCCCCCCCCCCCCACAAAGTTGTCTACAGTCTCCACACAGACGGAAGTAACGGAGCAGCTAGACGACAGCCTTTTGCTGGAGCCAAGGAACCTGAGAGAGGAGGTCCAGCGCCTACGAAGCATTCGTGACGACGAGACCTTCATCGACGGAGTCATCCAGGAGCTGTCCCAGATCACCAATCAGGAACCCATACCCACCACACCCAAAGCAACCAAGCCAGCAACCAATCCTGCTACCTTGAGACCAACCACCGGAATACAGGAGGAGACTGGTGACGCTGACTCCTGGCAGCTGGTAACTTCCTCCACAGGAAAACACAGAAGACCTTCCTCATCTTCTGTTTCTTTCTCTCACATACAGGGCTGTTCTACATCAACCCCGCAAATCACCTTGAAGAACAGATTCCAGCTACTACAGGAAGTATCTGACAACGAGGTTCAGCAGAAGGCCCCAGTTCCGGAGACAACAGGTCGGCCCACCCCTAAGAAGCGCAGAGTGGTGGTGATCGGTGATTCGCTACTGAGGGGCACCGAGGGACCAATCTGCAGATCAGACTTACAATCAAGAGAGGTTTGCTGCTTGCCGGGGGCCAAGATTTGGGATGTAACCGCTTGCCTGGACAGACTCATCAAGCCCCAGGACCATTTCCCTATGCTTCTCATCCACGTTGGAACAAATGACACTGCCAGGAACACCCAGGAGAGCGTACAAGAAGACTTTAGAGCCCTGGGTGAGAAGCTGAGGAGGATGGAAGTGCAGGTGGTCTTCTCCTCGATCCTCTCAGTGAGGGGCAAAGGTAGAGCCAGGGATGAGCGCATCCAGAGGGCTAATGACTGGCTGCGAGGATGGTGCAAGGAGATGAACTTCGGGTTTCTGCACCATGGAGAGGCGCTACAAGGACTACAAGGATCAGACGGGCTACACCTGACCAGAAGAGGGAAGAACGTCCTAGGACACCGAGTAGCCCGCCTACTTCACAGGGCTTTAAACTAGGTAAGTTGGGGGAGGGTACAGGCTCAATCAACCCACCTGGCGAGCTAGGCTGCCAACACTTTTTGGAGACTGGGGTAAGTGGACACCGAAATTCTGGGTCCGGGACTGGGGCGAGTACACACATTTCCGAGTCTGGGGTGGGTACATGTTGTGATTCGGGGTCTAGTGAGGGTACACACCTTGCAAATTGTACTAAAGAGTCCAAATAGCTCAAGCGGGAATTCCCCCACAGGGTACACACATTTCTGTGTCTGGGGTAGATGCTCACATTAAAACTAGCACTAAAAGCGAACATGCGACATGGAAAGCCATGTACGTCAACGCCCACAGTTTGGGCAACAAGATCCTAGAATTAGAGACTGAAATGAGGAACGCTGACCTGGATGTGGTGGCGATATCTGAGACCTGGCTCACGGACTCCCACGGGTGGGACATGGTCATACCAGGCTACAATTTACTTCGCCGTGACAGGGAGGGCAAGATGAGAGGAGGTGTAGCACTATATACTAAAGATGACATTAAAGTCACCAGAATTGCAGATGTCAGGTACACAGGGGAATCCCTTTGGGTAAATTTGGCCAGGGGAAAGACAAATGCCTGTATCTTGGCATAATATACAGACCCCCAAGACAACAGGAGGACCTGGATATGGAATTGATCGGAGACATAGAGAATATCACCTTGCGAGGGGATACAGTACTGTTAGGTGACTTCAATATGCCTGGTGTGGATTGGAACACACTTTCCTCTGCATCCAGCAGCAGCAGGAGGCTATTGAACTCTATGAAGGGAGCAAGACTAAAACAACTGGTACTGGAGCCAACAAGGGAGCAGGCAATACTGGACCTGTTACTTACCAATGGCGAAAGTGTCACAGAGGTCTCAGTGAGCGAAGCGTTGGCATCCAGTGACCATAATATGGTATGGTTCAATCTCAAAAAGGGGTTCGCCAAATCTAACACATTGACCAAGGTCCTAAGCTTCAAGGACGCCAACTTCGAGGGCATGGGGGAATTCATCCATCAAGCGCTACAAAACCAAGCGGTAACAGATAACGTAGAAGAAATGTGGTCAGCTCTGAAAGATACCATACAGGAGGCAACCAACCGATATATAAAATCAGTAAGTAAACGGCGAAGGAACAATAGGCCACAGTGGTTCTCTGCGGAGATCTCGGGCCTCATAAAAGAGAAGAAAAGAGCGTTCATTTCTTACAAACAATCAGGGAATCAGGACTCGAGAGAAGACTACCTGGCCAAGGTAAGAGCCGTCAAAACAGCAGTTAGAGAGGCCAAATTCCGAAACGAGGAGACGTTAGCGAAGAACATCAAGAAGGGCGATAAATCCTTTTACAGGTGTATTAGCGACAGAAACAGAAACACAGGCGGGATAGTACGCCTTAGGAAACCAGACGGGAACTATATAGAAGCGGACTCGGAAAAGGCTGTACTTTTAAACGAATACTTCTGTTCGGTCTTCACCCGCGAGGAGCCGGGATCTGGCCCTCTGCTACAGACAAGGGATAGTTCAGTAGACCCATTTAGTAGCTTCGAGTTTACGCCAGGCAGTGTCTACTGTGAGCTGTCTAAACTCAAGGTTAACAAAGCGATGGGGCCAGACAACTTACACCCCAGGGTGCTCAGGGAGTTAAGTGATGTCTTAGTGGAACCACTATCCGCGCTTTTCAATCTCTCCCTTAATACGAGTATAGTCCCGTTGGACTGGAAAACGGCTAACGTCATTCCACTCCACAAAAAAGGTTGCAGAATGGAGGCTGCAAACTATAGACCGGTGAGTCTCACATCAATAGTGAGCAAGCTGATGGAAACTCTAATCAAACGTCAATTGGATACGATCCTGAATGAGGAGAATCTACGGGGTCCCCGTCAACATGGATTTACTATGGGGAGATCCTGCCAATCCAACCTGATCAGCTTCTTTGACTGGGTGACGAGGAAGCTGGATGTTGGGGAGCCCCTGGACATCGTATACTTAGACTTAAGCAAAGCTTTCGATAGCGTACCACATCGCAGGCTGTTGAGCAAAATGGGTTCTATAGGATTGGGTGACACTTTGACAAAATGGGTTGAGGCTTGGAGGCAGGCGTCAGCGGGTGGTGGTGAATGGCACCCTCTCTGAAATGACGGAAGTGATCAGTGGAGTGCCGCAGGGCTCGGTCTTGGGCCCGATCCTGTTCAATATCTTTATAAGAGACTTGGCAGAAGGGCTTCGAGGTAAAATAACGTTATTCGCAGATGACGCCAAACTATGCAATGTAGTAGAAAGGAGTGCAACAGTCAAAAACTCAATGTCCGACAATATGAAGCACGACCTACTCCTATTGGAGCGCTGGTCTAGGATCTGGCAACTAGGTTTCAATGCCAAAAAATGCAAAGTCATGCACCTTGGCAGCCAAAATCCATGCAAAACTTACACCCTTAATGGCGAGATCCTAGCAAGGACTGTAGCAGAATGGGACTTAGGGGTGATCATCAGTGAAGATATGAAGACTGCCAATCAAGTGGAACAGGCTTCATCTAAGGCTAGACAAATCATAGGGTGTATACGTAGGGGTTTCGTCAAGCATAAGCCTGAAGTCATTATGCCATTGTATAGATCCATGGTGAGACCCCATCTGGAATACTGTGTACAATTCTGGAGGCCTCATTACCGCAAAGATGTGCTGAGACTGGAGTCGGTCCAGCGAATGGCCACCCGGATGGTCTCAGGACTCAAGGACCTCCCGTACGAGGAACGGCTGGATAAGTTGCGGCTATACTCTCTCGAGGAACGCAGAGAGAGGGGAGACATGATCGAGACGTTCAAATATCTCATGGGCCGTATCGAGGTGGAAGAAGATATCTTCTTTTTCAAAGGTCCCACGGCTACAAGAGGGCATCCATGGAAACTCAGGGAAGGTAAGCTGCACGGTGACACCAGAAAGTACTTTTTCACCGAGAGAGTGGTGGATCGCTGGAATGGTCTTCCACTTCAGGTGATTGAGGCCAGCAGCGTGCCCGATTTTAAGACAAAATAGGATCGTCATATGGGTTCTCTTCACAGAGAAAGGTAGGGGAGGGTCATTAAGGTGGGCAGACTAGATGGGCCGTGGCCCTTATCTGCCGTCTATTTCTATGTTTCTATGTTTCTATGAACTCAGGAGTTTTGTAAACGCTGAATCTATAGAGAAATTTTTGAATATATTGTAACTCAGTGTTCTCAAACTCAAACCCTTTGCGGGGTCACATTTTGAATTTGTAGGTACTTGGAGGGCCTCAGAAAAAAATAGTTAATGTCTTATTAAAGAAATGACAATTTTGCGTGAGGCAAAACTCTTTATAGTTTATAAATCTTTCCTTTTGGCTAAGTCTTAATAATAATATTGTAATTTATAGCTAAAGAGACATATGATCAAGAAACTGTTTTATTTTACTTTTGTGATTATGATAAACATACTGAGGGCATCAAAATAGTACCTGGCGGGCCGTATGTGGCCACCGAGCCAAGAGTTTGAAACCACTGTTGTAACTCATGAAGGGATAGGTAGGATAGGAAGATGCTAGGGGATGGAGAGAAAGGGACAGGGAGATGTAGCCTGACAAGAGAGGGAGGGGGATTCTGGTGAGCCATATGGAAGAGGTCAAAAGGGGGATGACAAGATGCATGAAAGAACAGCAAGTACAGTGGTAGAAATGTAATGGGGAGTAGATAGAAGGAAATAAGAGGCTGAGAAAGGAGTGAGGAGAGAACTAGGGAAGATGGAAAATTGAGAGGTAGCTGAAGGGTGAGAAAGGGCAATATTTGAGTGGACAGAGGCAGAAAAGAAAAAAAGGGAGGAAAACTGAAAGGGAGAACATAAGAATAGCCTTACTGGGTCAGGCCAATGGTCCATCAAGCCCAGTAGCCTGCTCTCATCATGGCCAACCCATGTCACTAGTACCTGGCCAAAGCTCAAAGAGTAGCAAGCAGTGGCTTTCCCCATGTCTTTCTCAATAACAGACTATGGACTATGGAGACAAGCTTAGTGAGAGAATGGAGCAAGAAAGAAGAGGAGAAATAATGGATAGCAAACACTGGAAAGAGAATTAGTAGAAGATAAACAAAAAGCAGAAAGAGAAATTGGGACCAAGATAATGGAAAAACAAAATGTCCAGACAACAAGGTAGAAAAAAATAGTTTTATTTTGAATTTATTAACTGGAATATGTTAGCTTTGGGATATGTAAATCACAAATATATTTGTATTTTATTCAGTGGCATAGCCACACAGCTCGAGTACCTGATTTGTAAGCCATTCTGAACTCCTTTGAGAGGACAGGCTAAAAAATTGAATGAATGAATAAATAAATAAATGTGGAGGGAGGGGGAGAGGCTGGAGCCCAAAATGGGTGGATGAGCATCAAATTTTCTCCTCGCCTTAATGTAAAATATAAATACTTGAGCTGGTGGGGATCCCCAAGCCCTGCCAACAGAAGACATAACATAACATTATACCTATAGACTGCGTTACCTTCTCCTCTAGTGTGGCAACCACAAATCTCCAAACTTTGCAGCTAGTAGCAAATCCTCAAGCTGTCACTGTTTTCATGCATGAATGAAAGCCAGGAAGGGGAGGGAAGAGGCAGCAGCAGATCTGAAAGTTGCAGAATTTGGAAAGTTCTGGCCATTGGACCTGAGGAGGAGGAAGAGTTGGTTCATAGTCAAAAGCGTGCGACGACAAAGGCGCGCCGACAACCCAGTGCAGACAACTGAGCGCAAGGTGGAAGCGCGCCGAAGAAAAACAGCATTTTAAGGGGCTCCGACGGGGGGGGGGGTGTTGGTGGGGAAACCCCCAACTTTACTTAACAGAGATCGCGCCGGCGTTGTGGGGGGTTTGGGGGGTTGTAACCCCCCTCATTTACTGGAAACTTAACTTTTTCCCTCTTTTTTAGGGAAAAAGTGAAGTTTTCAGTATAATGTGGGGGTTACAACCCCCCAAATCCCCCACAATGCCGGCGCAATCTCTGTTAAGTAAAGTGGAGGGGGTTCCCCCCCACACCCCCTGTCAGAACCCTTTAAAATACTGTTTTTCTTTGGCGCGCTTCCGCCTTGTGCTCAGTTGTCTGCGCTGGGTTGTCGGCACGCTTTTGTCGTCACACGCTTTTGACCTGTCACCGGAAGAGGTGGTCATCAGCTGATGAGGCTTAGGGATCCCCACCAGCTACAGCGAGGGAGATGTTAATTTTGAGAGGGCCTAAGCTCAAAGTGAGAGCCCAGCCCCCTCTCATGATTATGCCACTGATTGTGTTTAGTTAGGGTTACTAGATGTCCGGGAAAACCCAGACATGTCCTTTTTTTAGAGGACAGTCTGGGTGCTCAGATGGACTTTCCAAAACTGGTAGTTTGTCTGGGTTTTGGAAAACCCCAACCTCCCGGCCTCATCTGGAGGGCTTCTGAGCATAAATGGATGATGTCACATGCTGAAAAAACCCTCCAGACATGGCCCAGAGGTCAGAAAACATCGACAAGGCTTTGCCGGGGAAGGGCCATGTGTCTGGGTTTCTCTTGACAAAATTCTGCTAACTCTATGTTTAGCACAAAATGAAGTACTTACTAAGTTTAACGTTTTGGGGTTTCCTGTTCAATTTTGGTATTCATATTTCGTATGAATTCATATTCAATATTTGGTATTCTAATTTGCGATCCATTGGTTAAGGTCTGTCTGTGTTTTGTGTGTGAAGAAGGCATTTAAAGTTGTTTTATATGTGGTAGTAATGGTGGGTGGGAAAATTGAGAGAGGGGCAGATAGAAGAGGGGCCCCCTCCTTAACTTCTGCCCTGGGCCCCAGCATGTCTAAAACCAGCCCTGTGGACATGACTGAATCAGGTATTACTTAATTTATTGAAGCAGGAGGTAGGGTTTTGAAGAGAGGGGGAAATGAGGGGAAGGGTTAGAACTCTTCCGGACTAAAAATCCCTGTGCCTGGATCCATGTGCAGGGTGTGAAAACCTCCTGAAGTGGACTGTTCTCCTGTATCCAGAACCAAATTGTATTTGAGAGATTGGTTAGCTTATTACAGTATTATTATTGGGTTGTTTGTTTGTCTGTTTTTTACTGCTGTTTTTCTTGTTCTTTGGAGAAGGGAGCAGAAGAAGAGAATGAGAATCTGCGTAAAGGAAGGAGAGAGATTTCCACTTCCCAGCCACTTCCCCTGGGAACAGCGACCACAATGACAGATTCCGGCTTCCCTCCACTCCCCCTTGCTGTGATTTGGTTCCCCCTCTCCTGCTTTGCACTTTTGCCCCGGAGCAGTGGCGTACCTAGGGTATGTGGCACCCGGGGCCCATCATTTTTTGACCCCCCCCCCCCCATGTAAAAATTTTTTTTTTTTTTTTTTTTTTGCAATAACCATGAAATGGAATAAATGGTCAGAATAGAAACAGGCAGTGAAAATTTTCTTTTATTGAACCTCATATATGTAACCATTATTCCAAACATAACATAACATAAATTATGTCTAAATTGTCATGACATTAGAAGTACATATGGAGTAGTTGCAGGTGATGCTTGGGACAGTTCTGATTGTGTTAGTTCGGTTTTATGTGTTTTTTGAATAGAAGGGTTTTTATTTCTTTTTGAAGGTTTTGCAGTCTGTGGTTGATATCAATTGGTTGTAGAGTTGGGGGTCGAGTGTTGCAGCTCGAATGGCTAGGAGGTTGTCGAACAGTTTTTTTCTTTTGACGTTTTTGGTTGGAGGGTGTGTGAATGGTGCACAAGTTCTCCTATGTCTGTTTGAAGTGGATTGAATTATTTAGCTGAAGAAATTAGTTACCCCCCATTCCACACACATTAATTCTCTTCCATTTTTGTTCCCATTATAAAAAACACTGATAAGTTCCCAGAAAAAAAATACATTAAAATAAGAAGTGAAAACAAAGGCCCCTACAGATGAGAACATAACATAAGAATAGCCTAACTGGGTCAGACCAATGGTCCATCATGCCCAGTAGCCCATTCTCATGGTAGCCAATCCAGGACACTAATACCTGGTCAAAACCCAAAGAGTAGCAACATTCCATGCTACCGATCCAGGGCAAGCAGACACTTCCCCCATGTCTTAATAACAGATTATGGACTTTTCCTCCAGGAATTTGTCCAAATCTTTCTTAAAACCAGCTACACTATCTGCTTTTACCATAACTTCTGGCCACTTCATTTTTAAGTTTAGATCTTTCCTTTCAAACAGAGACCTTGCTAGATGTCAAATACAGCACAAGGTAACTTCACATGGACTTAGCTGTGCAGGAAATGTGAATCTCCTCATACACCCACCATATAGTGCAAAAATGTGCAAAGGTCTGTTTTTTTCTTTCGATCACTACATAGCCTAATGCCACACAAGCAGCGCTGTTACAAACATATTCTGTAGGTCAATGCTAAGGATAACAAAGTTTCCTTCCTTGGACCAGAAGGAGATAAACCACTGGAAGAGATCCCAAAATAACACCCAAAGACCCACTCAGTGTGTGAATCAGTTGAGTGGAGTGGACTAACTGGGGGGTGGAAATGGGCCCGGAGTTTGCTCAGCAGAATTTCCCAGACCACCTCTTCCTCTCAACACATTGACACGCTGCCACCATCACCACTAGGAACACCTCACTGGGTAGGCCAGCTATGCTATAAACTTTATAAAACACATTATTATATTTTCTTATAAAGCACATATTTTAACTGACCTCTCTGACATCCTCAGCCTTTCCATTCACAAAAATAGAAGGAAGAAAAGTTCCCATTTCCTGCTGTCTCATGTCCCCGGCCTATACAATATTTTTTTTCTGCAGACCCTTCAAAAGTCTGACCAAATCCTCGTTTCACTTGCATTATAAAGTACTGAGGATGCCATCTCTCCCCAATCCCAGGTCCTAAAGTCTAAGACAGTAGCGCAAACTAATGCTGCCAGATACAGGAAAAAAAAATTTTGATTCGATTCAGCCCTATTGAATTGGTTTTTCAATTCGATTTTCCTGCCCAGTTGGGTGATTTTTTTCAAAACTCCTGGTGGGTTTTATAGCTTTTTCACCCCCTTTGGCTTCTCCTAACCACACTGGCGCTGTGGTGTAAATAAAATAAAGAAACAAAAAGGACTTTTCCTCTTTCTGTTAAATCCTAGCTCACATTTGCAGTCCAACACCAGCTCTGGCAGGATACACATTTCAAATCTGACATGTTATAATCACAAAACAGAAAATAAAATTAATTTTTCTACCTTTTGTTGTCTGGTTATATTTCAAATCTTGTTGGTCCAAGGCTCTGGTTTTCTTCTGATAACTTGCTTGCCAGGGTCTCCTTCTTTCTGCATGCTAACCATCCATCTGCCAACTCTGTCCTCCCTTTCCATTTCCCTTCCCTTCCCAGGAAGTCTGGTATCTTTCCTTTTTTTCATCTCCCTCCACAGATCCACCTTTTCTTAAATACCCTTTCATCCGGCATCTCTCCCTCCTTCCCCACCATCCCAGAGTCCACCATCTCTCCGTTTCTTTTCCTAATTACCCTCCTATCCAGTATCTCTATCCCTCCTCCACACCATCCCTTGTGTCCAATTTCTCTCCCTTTCTGTTCCTTCCCTCCCTAAATCCCATGGTCCATCATCTCTCTCCCTCTCCTCTATTTTCAGACCCATTATTTCTTCCCCCCCCCCAAAGTTTGGCATATGCATGTCTCTTTGAACACCCCCTTCCCTCCGTGTACTTCTAAATCATGGTCCCCCCCCAAAGGCCTGTCCCCCCTTAAAGGTCTGCCTGTCCCACCTTGAAGGCCTGCACCCCCCTTGAAGGCCTGTCCCTTCCCCTTGTAGGCCTGTCCCCCCCTTGAAGGCCTGCCTGCCTGTCCCCCCCTTGAAGGTCTGCACCCCCCGAAGGCCTGCACCCCCCCGAAGGCCTGTCCCCCACTTGAAGGCCTGTCCCACCCCCTTGTAGCTTCGCCCCCCCCTTGTAGGCCTGTCCCCCCTTGAAGGCCTGCCTGCCTGCCTTTCCCCCCTTGAAGGCCTGTCCCCCCTTGAAGGCCTGCACCCCCTTGAAGGCCTGCACCACCCCCCCCGAAGGCCTGCACTCCCTTGAAGGTCTGCACCCCCCCGAAGGCCTGTCCCCCCCTTGAAGGCCTGTCCCACCCCCTTGTAGGCCTGTCCCCCCCTTGTAGGCCTGTCCCCCCTTTAAGGCCTGCCTGCCTGCCTTTCCCCCCCTTGAAGGCCTGTCCCACCCCCTTGTAGGCCTGTCCCCCCCTTGTAGGCCTGTCCCCCCTTTAAGGCCTGCCTGCCTGCCTTTCCCCCCCTTGAAGGCCTGTCTCCCCCTTGAAGGCCTGCACCCCTCTTGAAGGCCTGCACCCCCCCTTGAAGGCCTGTCCCCCCCCCTTGTAGGCCTGTCCCCCCCCCTTGTAGGCCTGTCCCCCCCCCCTTGTAGGCCTGTCCCCCCCCCTTGTAGGCCTGTCCCCCCCTTGAAGGCCTGCCTGCCTTTCCCCCCTTGAAGGCCTGTTCCCCCCCTTGAAGGCCTGCACCCCCTTGAAGGTCTGCACCCCCCCAAAGGCCTACACCCCCCCGAAGGCCTGCACCCCCCCTGAAGGCCTGCCTGCCCCCCTTGAAGGCCTGCACCCCTTGAAGGTCTGCACCCCCCCCGAAGGCCTGTCCCCCCTTGAAGGCCTGCCTGCCTGCCTGTCACCCCCTCCCCCTTGAAAGCCTGCTTGCCTGCCCGCCCGCCCCACCCTGAAGGCCTGATGCCCCGACCCACCCCGAAGGACCGCTCGCCCCCCTGGCCTCCCCGCACCACCTATGAACAGCCGCAGCAGGATCGCGAAGTCAGCGTCAGCGATCCCTGCGCTGCTTCCTGCGCCACGGTCCCGCCCCTCCTCTGACGTCAGAGGAGGGGCGGGATCGCGGCGCAGGAAGCAGCGCAGGGATGCTGACGCTGACTTCGCGATCCTGCTGCGGGCTGCTTCACAGGTGGTGCAGGAAGGTCAGTGGGGCGAGCGGTCCTTCGGGGGTGGCGGGGGACTGAACGGCAAGGCCGGGAACACCCCCTTAGGGCTGGTACCCGGGGCGGCCCGCCCCCCCCTAGGTACGCCACTGCCCCGGAGGTCTCTCGATGGGTGGGGTTTGTCCGTGCAGTACAGTTTTGAAAATTGCCCCATATTTTCTTATCCAAGCTTTATCCAGGTAGTTATCCAGATATAAGTCTAAGTATTGATACTCTCTGGATAACCTGCTGCTCCTCCCTCACTCTTTCCATGCAGGCCATGATTCGATAAACAATGCCTAATTCCTAGGTGCTGTTCAACACAATCGTCCGCTATACACCTTTATGCCAGAGAGGTTAGTAGGGATCACGGCACGAGAGATTAGGCATCCTGTCGCGATCGTTACCGGTGCAGGAGAGGAGGGGGGACAGGTTGCCTGGGTTGTGGCAGCCGCAATCAGCTCAGCGGCCCCTATTCGGAAATTATACCTGTTTTGACTAAGTCTAGGTCAGCCCACTTCCCGCCCTTGCCACTCCTCCAAAAATATCCCTTTTCGCTCTAGGCATACAGAGACAGGGTAAAGGCCTAAGCTGGTTTTAGATACGTCTAAAACCAGCTTTGATTATTGGTACTTGGACGATCTGTCTTTTTAATCATCCAAGTACCGACTTAGGCCACTTTCGGTACGTTTTTAAATTTTATTATTATGAGCCGCCATATTGTATATATGGTGTTTGTTTTATTATAAATAAAAAAAAAATGATTGAACTAAAAAAACACACCTCATCTTTAGTTTTCTTTAAATATTGTAATCCAGTCATGTGATTTTGATGAGGCTCACTTGTTCAAGAGTGCCATAAGTAGGGTTACCATATGGCTCCAGAAAAAGAGAGGCCGGATTGAGACATCCGGGTTTTATTTCCATTGCCTTCAATGGAAGTAAAACACTTTTTCTGGAGCATATGGTACCCTTAGCCATATGTAAACTTAAAACTGAGAAGTGCCTCTCATCGAACATACATATTTTTGATTCATTGTTTAATAGATCCCTTGCTTACCTCGATAGCTATGATTAAACTAGTAAAGGGATATTTGGGAAGAAGTAAGGAAGCAAAGAACATAATAATAATAACTTTATTTTTCTATACCACGATACCATAAATAATTCAATGTGGTTTACAGAGAAAGAGACTGTATACAGACAGTGATATTACAAAAGCTTCCAAAATTACATCAGCAAATTATGATTAATCAAATTTAGAGTGTTTAAAGATACGTCAAGTTATGATATTTTTTTGATGAATGGAAGGAAAGACAGAGGGGCCCTGAAGAATAGGGTACAAAAGAGTAGAGAATTTCCACAGACCTCATTGACACGAAAGGGTCAGAAATGAATGCACTGGAACAAGTGCCGTAGAAAAGCAGAGCTCTGCAAACATTAGTCGATTCCTTTCCAGTTGCTCCTCAGCTTGCCGATCACTTCGAAGCGCAAGAATCGTGCAAGAGAGAGTTAAGGGGGGGAACACCGGAGAGCTTTTTAATTAAATGCGCTTAGCTGTTGCTTCTTCATAACCTGGGATTTATGGAGGGATTTCTCTGGCATTGTAGTAACACAAAATGAATAGACATTAGACGATGACAGGGAAAGCAAAATTGCTGCCAAGGCTGAAAGGGAGCTTGGCAAAAGAAGAAAGGACTACCACGTTGTCATTGTCTAGCGAATGAACCTTTTCATAATGAACGGAGGAGAGACCTACAAAAATAACAGACCTAAACGAAAAGATGAAAAGGGCTTTCTGTAGTCCCTGTTATCCACTTACAAAGCCAACGATGTTGCCCAATTGTTCAAAAGTTGTGATTAATTCTTTTAGCTATTGTCTTTCAGCTATTCAGAAAGGCCGATTACAATTCCAGTGGAATATTAACTATCCTCAGCTTTCAAAGCTTAAAATCAGTTAAATGTACCCTAAGTAAGGCCATGAAAAAGCCATTGAGTATGCAAGTAATGAGACTGGCTTGTCAAAACCTCACCATTTCCCCCCACTATTTTTAATTAGAAGGAGAAAGGGACAGGAAAAGAGAGTAGTATCAATGTTTCTTCTTTTGTATGCAGCTTCAGATTTAAAAATTCCTTTGGTGGTAAGTGTTAATTATAATGTAAGAGAAAAGGCAGTTCGGGATCTAATATGGTCAGGCTGCAGGAGCTTTCATAATGGGTATGCCTCATGTGGGACCGATGGAGCTGTAGAAAACATTATTACCATGTTTCCACTTTGAGTTTTGAGAAGATTCAACATTTTGCTGCTTTTGGAAACAGGTTCCGAACCAGCTGGGCTCGCATGTACAGCAGAATTATTTCAGGGGTTACAAAAGGCATCCACCTTTACCACCATCACCCCTTGTGCCTTCCTCCCTACACATAGATAGGCAACATGTAAGAACATAAGAATTGCCGCTGCTGGGTCAGACCAGTGGTCCATCGTGCCCAGCCAGTCCGCTCATGCGGCAGCCCCCAGGTCAAAGACCAGTGCTGTAAATGAGTCCAGCCTCATTTACGTACTTTCCAGTTTAGCAGGAACTTGTCCAACTTTGTCTTGAATCCCTGTGCCGGATAAAAATGATTCAGTGCATCTCATCTGCTGATTCAGCTTTTGCAAAAGGCAAAATACTGTGGAACTGATGATCTTGATAAAAACTTCTTCTTTTTTTTTTTTTAATCTTTATTGATTTTCCAATCTAACAACAGTGCATGAAATTAATACAGAAATAATTCAGTAAACAACATTTGTATCTTTCCATTAATACTCGAAAAAAAACAAAAACATTTTCTCCCACCCAGTTCAATACACTCAAGAAAAACATATAATACATACATTCCTTTCTTAAAACATTCTCAATATAGTATCTTAAATACCTATATAGTATCTTAAATCCCCCCTCCCTCCCATCCCCTACCCTGGATGTGTAAGTTATACCTAGTAGTATATTAATAAACCATTCAATTATTATTATTAAAATTAGTTAAAGGATCCCACGTTAGCTGAAATGTCTTAGGGCTCCTTTTACGAAGCCGCGCTAGCGGGTTTAACGCACGTGACTTTTCAAGAGGAGGCGGTAGCGGCTAGCGCATCTGGCAGTTTAGCGTGTGCTATTACGCGCATTAAACCACTAACGCGCCTTCGTAAAAGGAGCCCTTAGTCCTTTTGGTCAGAAATCATTTTCTCCATCTTATAACACATACATAATGATAAAAACTTTTATTTGAACAAGGAGCAGAAAGTAACAAAATAAAATATATGATAACACAAAGAAACATTATATAATTTGTGGCATAGATCCGATACGGGCCGTGAAACAACCTTCTTCCAGGGGCCGGTACTGCTATGAACTACAAGCTTAAGAACTGCATATTTGGTTTTGTTCCTTTCCGCACCTTGTTCAAATAAAAGTATCTATCAAGATCATCAGTTCCACAGGTTGTTGTTTTTTTTTTGCCTTTTGCTCTTCTGTTTTTGTGGAACTATCTTGGTGGACTTTTTTTGTCTTTCCTGATTCAGCTTTGGCTGCATGCGGCAAAAATTCTGAAGAGGGCTCAAAATGCGGGAACGTGCAAACCACTTCTCCAATGTTCAGCAAAATCCACTGTCACAAGATGGAGTACACATGGCATTTAGCACATTTTCCTATTTCCATGCAAAACCATTCCCATTTGAATATTTTCAGAGAAACGCAGATGCTTCTATAATTGCTTTTCTTCCCGCAGTGGCAAGAGATGAGTCCATTGATGGCAAGAGGCTTTATTTAAAAACTGTACAAATCAAACTGATATGGAAGATTTTTTGTACATTTTATATTGCTGTGGAGGGGCATAATCCAAAAAAGGTCTAAGTCCACTTTTGGCCTAAGGTCTTAAATGTTGAAAGTAGAAGCAGAGAAAATGTCCATTATCAAAAAAAACGTCCAAAAGGAGGGTTTTTTTAAAATAATGGCCTGCCTCTACGTTCAGCTGTTTAAATGCCCAGACCACCACTATGTCTAAACTTACACCATATAATCAACCTACAAAAAGCCTAAGTCTCAAACGCCCAAAACAAGTGCTTTTAGGCGAAGGAGGAGCCAGTCCTTTGCCTAAAAGCTGGATTCTGTAACCGGTATCTGTCAAAAACAACACCGGTTACAGAATCCCCCCCAACGATCCGGGCAGGAGGGAGCCCAAGCCCTCTTGGCCCGCGGCACCCCGAACCCCCGACTACGTTCGGAGCAAGAGGGAACCCAAGCCCTTTTGCGATGGTGGCACCCCGAATCCCTGACAGCATCGGGGCAAGAGGGAGCCCAAGCTCTCTTGTCCGGTGGACTCCCCGACAGCATCGGGGCAAGAGGGAGCCTAAGCCCTCTTGCCCTGCAATCCCCAACCCCCCCCCCGCCAAGTCCGATGGGGCCAGGAGGGAGCCCAAGCCCTCCTGGCCTGGCGATCTCCAACCCCACTCCCCCTCCCCCCACGATCCGGCCAGGAGGGAGCCCAAGCCCTCCTGGCCCAGAAACACCCCCTAATTCAGCGGTTCAGAGGGGGGTGGGCAATCACCATCGCGGCAGGAGAGATGAGCCATCTCTCCTGCAGCGATAGGCAGGTTGCTGGGGCCACTGAGCTGCAGCGATCAGCTCAGCGGCCCCTTTTTCAGCACTTATACCTGTTTTGAATTGGTCTAAGTCAAAACGTATAAGTGCCGACTAGGCAACCTGCCTAAAGTTTTGGTTATACCTGCTGTACGCCTAGATCTAGGTTGGCCCACCTCCCGCCCACCGCCCGCTGTTTCCCCTCCTCTAAAAACGCCTCTTTTTGCTCTATGTGTTTAGAGGCAGGGGAAAGGCCTAAGCTGGTTTTAGATACGTCTAAAACCAGCTTTGATTTTGGGTACTTGGACGTTCAGGCTTTTTGATCGTCCAAGTACCCATTTAGGCCACTTTTTAGATAGGTGTTTTTAAAATTATGAGCCCCTTACTCTAGCCTTAAAATCCTGATGAAAGGGTGCTAATTTATCTAACTTTGGAATAGAGCAGGGGTTCTCAACTCACCTAGCCAGTCAGTTTGTCAGTCAGGGTATCCACAATGAATGTGGAGAGTGTGGTATAGTGGTTAAAGCACCCAGAGGTTGTGGGTTCAAACCCCATGTTGCTCCTTGTGACCCTAAGCAAGCCACTGCCCCAGATACATCAGAAAGACTGTGAGCACACCAGGACAGATAGGGATAATGCTCAAGCACCTGATTTGTAACCTGTTCTGAGCTCCTTGGGGAGGACGGGCTAAAAAGCCAAAGAGATAGGCATGAAGATAGTGCCTGCAAATTTATCTCATGTATGTTTCAAGTTTATTAAAATTTGATATACCGCCTTATTACTTGTCAAAGCGGTGTACATTACATTAAAAATATAAAATTGGGAACATATTAATACTTTGGGTAGATACATGACAGACTGAGACATAATCGCTGTTAAGGAGAGTAAAAAGTAGTACCTTAAGATAAATGCTAGAAACATATAGCTCAATATAGTAAAACAAGCAAATTTGCCTACCAGTGCCGTTAACGTCATCCGACTCTTCCTTAGTTTCCAGAGTACGATGGTGGCAGCGCTTATTTAAACCCCTTAAGTATGCTAATTAGATAGCTAACCAGCTGTTAATCCTGCCATCCTATTGGGTGGAACTAAATCAACGTGGCCCATTCTACCTCAGCATTCAATCCCCCCAAGATCACTGTATCAAACTGATATATCCATTTCTGTTCTTTAAAGTTTAACGCTCCTTCTGCATTACCTCCCGCCTTCCCCTGCTTTAGTTGGTCAATGATTCGCCATCTCAACCCCTCAATTAGATGTTTTTCGGACCCAATGCTGGACCATAGGAGCTTGTATATTTTGAGTTATTATTCGCGATTTATGTTCATTTAAACATATTTTAACTGGTCTATTAGACGTCCGCCAGACACCAGATTGCATAGGTGTTGTTTCTGAGTATAATATAATTAAATTTTGAGACCATCTGAGGGATGAACATTGTCTGTCAATGACACACTCCCATTAAAAATGATTTAAACAAATAACTAAGGATGGAGTCAGTCCAGAGGAAGGCTACCAAAATGGTATGTGGTTTTCATCATAAGACGTATGGGGACAGACTTAAAAGATTTCAGTCTGTATACTTTAGAGGAAAGGTAGGAGAGGGGAGATATGATAGAGATGTATACATACCTATGTGGTGTAAATGCGCACAAGTTGAGTCTCTTTAATTTGAAATGAAACTCTGCAATGAGATGGCATAGGATGAAGTTAAGAGGTGATAGACTCCGGAGTAATCTAAGGAAGTACTATTGTACAGAAAGGCTGATAGAAGAGGTGGTGGAGACAGCGTGTCTGAATTCAAAAGGGCCTGGGATAGGCATGTGGGATCTTTTGGAGAGAGAAAGAGATAATGGTTACTGTGGATGGGCAGACTAGATGGGCCATTTGGTCTTTATCTGCCATCATGTTTCTATGCTTCTACCACAAAATGTTAAAACACAGCTAGTGCAGAACATTTCAGCTAGAACAGGGGTCTCAAAGTCCCTCCTTGAGGGCCACAATCCAGTCGGGTTTTCAGGATTTCCCCAATGAATATGCATGAGATCTATGTGCATGCACTGCTTTCAATGCATTTTCTTTTTATTTATTTATTTATACATTTTTGAAATTTTAACAAGCATACAATCTTGTACAGAAAAGTGCAATCAAGAAAACATATCATTGATTATTCTCAAACTTGAAAATAAACCAAAATTACATAAAAGGTAATAAGTCCAACTTAATCGTACACTAGTCCTCAACTATGGATCCAAGATTAAGGAATTAGGAGTAAATATAGTACAAAAACAAAATTAAACCAAAACACGTCATCTGTGCTGGAAGAGAGCTTAAATTAATTAAGACACTGATGTTTCTCCTTTTTCAAGGCGCTTCATGGAGAGGAAAGAAGTCAAAAGAGACGGTTCAAAGAAAATATATTTAAAGGAATTATACCTAATTACACACTTACAAGGGGATCCAAGATGGCTGCCGCTATCTGTTGCTGACAAGACGCTGGAGAGTGTCTCTCTTACCTGCCAAATAATGCCGAAGAGAAGGGGCAGGAGCGTTGGTGGAGCCTCCCAGAGCTCGAGCCCCGCAGTTCTCACTGTTGATAACATTTTCCGATGTCTTCAAAGTGAGTCGAGTCGTCTGGGGAATCGCCCGTTGGGAGCGCCGGCTGAGAGGAGTGCTTCGGTGGATACCCCCGGGCTGGACGTCACGCTGAGCCCCGACGTCAGGACGCCTCCCTTACAGCCGTTGCCGCTGGGAGCTAGCTCTCCAAGGGAGGAGAGCATGTCCAAAGAGGCAGAGTTTTCTTCTCGAGAGGCCAGTGAATTGGAGGGCTCGCTGCAGGGAACATCACAAGGGGAATTTCCCCTTGTAAAAGAACCAGCGACCAGGACAACTGTGCTTAAGGGTCAACAAGGCACAGGGGAGGTAAAACACTCAGATGAACCAACTAACATTGCACAAGTACTTTCCTTTGCCCCTATCCGACCCCCAGAGGTTACACTGGAATCGTTATGGGATTTGGTTTCTAGTTTGGGTAATTCTCTCAATCCTCAGATAAAGAACTTGGAAAAAGAATTAGAATTCCAGAAAGAAGAAATTAAAATTGTGAAACAGGACATTGTAGTCATAAAAACTGAGATTCAAGAAGAAAAGAAGGACTTAAAAATGTTTAAGAGCAACCAAGACTTAATTATGAAAGATAATCTTAATATGAGAAGAAAATTAGAAGTACTTGAAAATAATAGTCGGTTTAACAATCTGCGTTTGATTAATTTTCCAAAGGTTGTGTCAATTCCTCCAGGAGAAATGATAAAACGTTACTTTCTGGAAAATTTAAAAATTCCTGAGAGTTCATTGCCACCATTGTCAAGAGTGTACTATTTGCCTAATAAAAAAAAAATCAGGATCCTCAAAAAAAAAAGATGAGCATGGTAGACCACAGGAAAATCCTTTGGATGTTACTGCTTTATTGGAACAATCTGATAGAGAGGTGGCTAGTCCAGCCACTCTCTTACTGACTGTAGCTTTGGCTCCAGACAGAGATTGGATTCTTAAACTTTTCTTTAAAAATAGATCCAGAGATTTCCTTGGCTTCCATATTCAAGTTTTTCCTGATGTTTCGAGGGAAACTCAAAAAAGAAGGAGGGCATGTTTATTATTAAAACCAGGTGTGACCCAGATGGGGGGATTATTTTTTCTTCCAATGCATTTTCATTGGGGAAATCCTGAAAACCCGACTGGATTGCGGCCCTCAAGGAGGGACTTTGAGATCCCTGAACTAGAATGATCATTATATAATCACAGTTTGTGCATGTGACTCTTTTATTGATAGCTCTTCACGGGCATAAAGAATTTAAAACCCCTTTTACAAAACCGTGCAAGAAGTTTGCAGCGCTGGCTGGTGTGCTGAATGCTCTGTGCTGTTCCGACGGTCACAGAGTTCTGTCTTGTGCGGTTATAGATAAGGGGGGTAAATTAGCTCATCACATATTCTAAATTTCATATGTTCTGGGATCAGCTTAATTAAATGACCTAATTTCTATTAGAAATGGGAGTATATCAAACAGAGCTATATATCACCATATGCTTAACTTTCCATAATTTAAAAATGTGCCATCAAAGGGGGCTCTTGAAACATTTTTCATCTTTAGAATGTGTTTTGGAATGCTCAGCCAAGTCAGATAGTCTCACTCATCATATGGTTTATTTTGAAGTTCGTTGAAGACTCACCTCTTTGTGAAATAGTTGACATCATAAATGTATAATTTTTTTTTTGCTCTTTTTTTTTTTTTTTAGTTTATATTTATTCAATTTTCTATACCGTTATTTAAACTGATGTTATTGTGCTTTTCCTTCATGTCTTCCTGTAAGATGCTTTGGCCCATAATATTGGGATCTAGTAGGATATTAGAGAGTAAATTGGATTGGATTACTTCTCATTTATAATCTTAATGTATATTTTCTTCAAACCGCTTAGAACCTAACGGATGTAGCGGTATATAAGAAATAAATTACATTACATTACATTACATTAGATTTTATGGTAAACCTTTTTTTCCCCACCTTAAGGGCCTCTTAGCAAAGAATAGAAAGTGTGCTTTATGAACTGAGTTTGACTATACCGCGTTTTGAAAAAAAATTAAAAAAAATTGAAGGCATTACTGTTTGTACAGGCTTTTGCCATTTTCTGAGTACTTATATACCGCATAGAACTTCACGGTATTGCGGTATATAAGCTGTTATTATTATTATTTAAATTGCTATTGCTTTGAGCACTCACTAAGGCCCCCTTTTATGAAATTATACAGTTACGGTGTCAACTATTTCACAAAGAGGCGAGTCTTCAATTTAAACAGCAAATCTCTACTGCAGAGACACTGGTTACTGCTCACTTGATGCCTATGCTTGTGATATTTGACTTTTCATCCAAATAACTGTATAGCCTATAGGTAGCAGAACGCTTTCTTGCTTGGGGGGAGGCCAAAAGCTCCGCCCTAGACCTCTCCCTCTGGCTCCCCTACCTACTTCCTCCCCGGCCGCTGTCATATTAAATCTTTGGGCAGCCATCAGTAGCAACGAGTGAGCCTGTTGCCATCAGCCTGCCCTGGAAGTCTTCATTCTATAGCAACTGGATGCTGCAGAATGAAGACTTCTGGGGCACCCCAATGGCAGCAGGCTCACTTGTTGCCGCTGCCCACAGATTTAAAATGAGAGCGGCCAGGGGGGAGGTGGGAGGGGGAGGCGGGAGAGCCATCTCTTTTGACCTCCGACTGCCAAATTTTTTTTTGGGTGGGGAGGCATTGTCCCTGTGGCCACTCCTGTTCCGACGCCAATGGTATAACCACATGTTTGTAGCTGAATTAACAGGTAGCACTTAGCAGCAGCATGCTTTGATAAAGTTACTTCTCTGCATACCACTACTGCACCCAGGGTAGGATTAACCCATGGGTGGACTCACCATTATAACATAATTAGTATTTTTTAAGCCCGTTACATTAATGGGTGCTAGAATATATGTCTGTCTGTCTTTCTTTCTGTCTGTCTCTCTCCCTGGCCCCCTTTGACTGTCTGTCTTTCTGTGTCTCTCCCTGCCCCTGTGTCTTTCTTCTTTTTTCTTTTCTTTCTGTCTCCCTCCCTCCCACTGTCTGTCTTTCCTTCTGTCTGTCTGTCTCCCTGCCCCCTATGCAGCAGCATTTCTCTCCCCCACCCCACTTCCCTGTGCAGCAGCAGCCTTTCGCTCCCCCCACTTCCCTGTGCAGCAGCATTCCCTCCCCCTCCATTTTTCTGTGCAGCAGCAGCATTTCCCTCCCCCCACCCCACTTCCCTGTGCATCAGCAACAGCATTTCCCTCCCCCCCACTTCCCTGTACAGCAGCCGCAGCAGCATTCCCTCCCTCTCCATTTCCCTCTGCCCATACCACTTCCCTGTGCAGCAGAAGCGTTTTCCCCTACCCCCTTTCCCTTCCCGCGGTCTGGCCGACTCCCTTAGTCCCTTGCCACTCCCCATCCCTTCCCGCGATCCCGACATACCTGCTGACTCAAGCAGCGTCCGCAGCACTCTACACACGCTGCTTCAGAGCCTTCTACTGCCCTGATTTACTCTGGCACGTCCCTGTGGCAGGATTTAAGCACGCTACTGAATATTGACCCCATGGTGACCAACACAAATATGTTTTTGAATATTAAGCCACAGATTTTCAAGATCAACCTCACCTAAGAAACTTTAAATATCTTATGATCCTAGAGGGTTCAACAGATTCTGAACCTGCTCAAACCCATTGCATACATTTAGCAGAGAAGAGGGTGTGTCTGATACTGTGGCCTGTTGAGAATGGCTTTACCCATTGCTGATCTCCTGCTCAGTGGTGTAGTGAGGGTAGGAGAGGCCCTTGGAGGGGGCCCCCCATGCCTTCCTCTCTGCTCCTCTTGTGCCGACCCACTGCTCCTTCCGCGCTCCCATGCCATATTCACCCCCTCCCTTCCCACCCCTATACTATTTTAAATCTTCACCAGTGCAAGCAGCTTCCCTGGCCTGCTGCTGGCACTGGCTTTCCCTCTTATGTCACGTCCTGGCCCTGCGACCCGGAAGTGATTTCAGAGGGTGCCAGGCTGGCACAATCAGCATGCTAGAGTAGTTGCTCGCACTGGCAAAGATTTTAAAGAGGTGCAGGAGATGGGAAGGGAGGGCACGAGTGTGGCATGGGGAGGGGGCGAGAAGTCATATAGAACAGAGGACAAAATCAAATCAAGTTATGTTTGAATTATCAGACCTCAAATTACCCAAGGCACTACTAAATTGAATTGTTCGTGCCCTTACTGGGGTGGTAAATTCATCATCGGTCTTTGGTAAAGTGACTTGTGCTGGACCATTTGCCATTTTCAATAAAAAGAATTTGAAAAAAAAAAAAAAGAAAATATCAATTTTCAATAAATATAAAAGTGCTTAGAGTGTATAAGGTGCTTGGAAAAGGAGAGCACTTAACTTATGTGCCCGATGGCTGCCCAACCGTTTCATGTTTTGTTTCATCAAGGGCTATGCTTCCTTGTATTATTGCACCTAAACCTAAAAAATAAAAAACTTGATGAATATTTACTAGAATCTAAAAATCCTAACAAACTTAATGGTTTTAAATTCATACTCTTTCTAAATTACGGATGGTTTACATGGATCCTAAGCTACTTTGATAAACTAAGACAATAGGAAATTGATTTGACATATTAAGTAAACTTCAAAAATGAATATATAACCTTATTGTTCACATATTAGATTAACTACAAAAAATAATTTATAACCTTATTGTTCTCTAACAGCAATCAATAGAAATGTATTAAATTGGTAAAAACTGTATCAAAATGATATATTAAGTTGATTTCATATAAACGTTTGAATGACTAAACGTCATAAATTGATGTTCCTGAATTGATTAAACATTCTAATTAACATTATAGAGATCATAAAAGATTTTAAACTGATGTGCCCAAAATTAGCAAAGCAGAATAATGGCAAAAAAAAATATTTTTAGTCACAATGTGCTTATTCTCGAGCTTTAACTGCCACTTACTTATTATAAATTTGAAAGTTGGTAAAATGGTATTTATACTAAGAACTAACGTTCATGAACCACATCTAAAAATTTGATAATAAACTTAGAATGAAACATAGAAATTTTAAATAGCTCACATCAACGTAACTCACAAAATGGCAGCGGCATTTAAAAAACCCGCTAACTGGTAACTTGTCCGATTTCAAGGACATACAATAAAAAGTTCTATAAAAATCCCGCACTTGAAATAATTAGCTTATTTGATTGAAAGCTACTCACTGTTTTGGAGGATATTATCAGAAACGCTATGATCCGCACCCGCACAGAAGATGGCAGCAGACAACTGGTGTTTTTTTTTACATTTTCACTGGGAGCTGCAGCTGTTCTCCTTTTCTTATAAAGAAATATAGCAAATTCAAGGAAATTTAGAGCCCATTAACAAAATATTGTAAGTTATGAATTATTAATATTATCTCCCTTTGATTCATGAAAGATTGTTATACACATCCAGGAGGGGAGGGGGGAGGCTTTAGGAAAAATCACAGCACAGAATACTCATTAATAGGTCTCACTACCAACATTATACATAACCTAGATCACCACAAATCCGTCATCTTATTTTCTCTTGATCTTTCCGCCGCATTTGACACCATTGATCATTCTCTTTTATTAGACAGACTTCAATCAATTGGTATCAATGACATAGCCCTACAATGGTTCAATTCTTTCTTATCAGAACGGTCTTCCAGTGTCCAATTCAATGACACCAAATCTACTCCATACTCACCTAGCTTCGGAATTCCTCAGGGTTCAATTCTTTCCCCCTTACTCTTCAATATCTTCCTCTCACCCTTACTTAGTCTTAGCCAGTCTATAGGCTTCTCCGCATATGCTTATGCGGACGACATACAATTATTACATCCATGTAATCTAGAAAACCCTATTGAAATAGCTCAAGTCAACCAAAAATTAGTCAAAATTAAAGAATGGCTCACACATAACAAACTCGCGCTTAACATACCAAAAACAAAGGTCCTCCTTTTTCCTTCAAAACAGGGAATACAATTATCTTCTCCTTTCATGATAGATGATTTAATAATTGAAACAGTGACTTCACTCAAAATTTTAGGTGTAATCATAGATGACAAGTTTACTTTTCAAGAACATGTCAACAACATTGTTAAATGCTGTCTTTATCGTCTTCGTTTAATCCGTTCAATGACAAAATATTTAGAACCACAATCCTTAAATATCCTAATGCACTCTCTTGTTATAACAAAACTAGATTACTGTAACTCTCTGCTACAAAATATTACTCAAAAAGAAAAAAAACGTTTACAAATTATACAGAACATAGCAATCAAAATAATTCATAATGGTAAAAAATATGACCACGTAACACCCCTGCTAATCAAATCACATTGGCTGCCCATAAATAACCGAATAACTTATAAAATAGCTCTACTGACTTTCAAAACACTAAATACTAATGAACCACAATTCATAGATCATTTATTAATACCCCATTCTTCAAATCGCTCTTTACGTTCCGAATCCCAAGAATTATTAATGGTTCCCTCTCTATAAATAGTAGGGACAAAACGCCACGATATTTTCTCTGTAGTGGCTCCTCTTACTTGGAATTCTCTTCCTTTATATATCAGAAAAAATAAGAATTTAAACCAATTCAAAACTAATTTAAAAACATTTCTTTTTAAAATTTCTTTTGACCTCTAAACTCACTTCATTGCCAATTTCTTTCTGAGAACCTTCAATCCCTCCCCATTGTTTTTTCCCTCCCCTTTCAGACCTCTCTTTCTCCCTTTTTAGGGAAAATATTTTTGTAACTTTAAATCCTCATGTTCATTCCATATGTGTCATAGTCTGCCAATATTGTTTTGTGTGTCAAATTCCTCTTAGTTAAGAAATATTATAATATTGTCATTTTACCCCTTTAGTGTTCAATATTATATAATTTAACGATGATTGTTATACTTTGTTAATCGCTTAGTTTGTAATAAGCGATACATCAAATAAAATTAAACTTGAAACTTGAAACTTGAATAGCTGTATATTATTTGTTGGAATAGAGTGCAGTATATTGTTACTTGATTGTTCATCTGTTTGCACTATGTATTTGATTTTAAAACGAATAAAGAATTTATAATCATATGTAACCTGAAAAAAATACAAACACCCAATAAAACAAACAGGCACACTGCCAATTAATTATTATTATTTTTTTTTTTAAAGAAATATCTCTTGAGCTTGGAAACTGGCATACAGAAGCCTAGGAGAGACCACTCTCTCTGTTCCTTTGACTTATTTCCTCTGCTTCTGGCATCGTTTCCCTGTAGTTCAATCAGCTTTGAATACTCCCATGAAGCTCACATTAATGGAAAGGGGATGGTACCGATCGTTAACGTTTCCTATTGATTTTCCTTCTCGCTAGTGTTTCCATGGGGGGGGGGGGGGGAGGGGAGAGGGAAATTGAGCACTCGGCAACAAATTTAAGAATGAGAAGGTTTTACTTTGATGTTTGAACTCAAAGTAGAGGCACACCCAGTGATGGCTTTGGGGGGGCCATGCTAGTCCAAATATATAAGCTTGATAACAATGTCTTTAATGCAGACATTGCATGAGTCTGCACATGTTTATGGGCACCGCTTACATAGGCCAGACATATACTTGTTTAAAATAGTGGAATAATACTTTCTTTTTTTGTTATAATTGTATATAGTTTGCCAGCTTGGCAGAGTGTGGTAGGCTGCTACCATCCCATAAGCAGGATTTGCCTATGGCTGTACTTCTAAATGCCTTGGTATTAATGAAGGCTCAGAAATACCACAGCTTCTTAGTTCAATAGAATGGCAACTTAATGCCTAATTCTCTTGGACCGCCTTGTCTGATCTAGCCAAAAAATGTAGGTGGAGTAGTACTAGCAAGCCTCTGTCCTGAACTGATAACAGGTGTCTGGTAAAAAAAAATGACATCTTGTTTTAACAAATTAGGTATTATGTCAAATCACATGTTCGAGCACATCATACTACTTGTACACCCAGGACGCGCTATGACTGACATGAAATGTAACAGAAATGTTAAATAAGTAGGTTTCTAGAAAGTAGCATTCATAGCATCAAATCATTATCAAAGTAACCCACCTGCATCAACAAATTTCTTCCTCCCTGTTGCCCTAGCTCCCCTCTTGGGTGCATGTGGTAACAGGGGACTCTCACCAGGATCCCAGTCTCTGGTTTGGAGGCTCCCTGTAAAAATTTGGCATGGATTCTTGGATGGAACGAAGGGATAATCCACGGCATACCGTTCAAGTTAAAAGAGATACTCCCAAGATAAAATCCTTTACTGATTAACCAGTTCTTCAACTTAAAGACACATGGCAGTAATTTCAAATAGGTGCAGTCTTTCAACATGCAATGCTGAATGTTCATTGGCTGCAGAAAAAACAACGAAGGTGACTGAATGGTGTTCAGTCTCGTTTATGGAATAGAAAGACTCGACATGATCGTGCTTATACATCGAGAGTGGCGCATCAGGCAGCGTCAGAAGGACAATTCTGGATGCCGTTTTTTTTCTTTAGTCATCGGCATACATAAGACCTAGGTCCATCTAGTCCGGCGATCCGCACACGCGGAGGCCCAGTTAGGTGCTCCTTATTGGAGACCCGGATTTCCCGTATCCCCCGATGTGATTTGCAAGAAGGTATGAATCCAACTTGTGCTTGAAACCCAGAACAGTAGTCTCTGCCACCACCTCCTCCGGGAGAGCATTCCAAGCACCCACCACTCGTTGTGTGAAACAGAACTTCCCGACATTTGTCCTGAACCTGCTGCCGCTCAGTTTCAGGCTATGACCTCTTGTTCGTGTCACATCTGAAAATGTCAGTAATGCTGTTTCCTGGTCAATTTTATCAAATCCTTTTAATATTTTAAAAGTCTCTAACAAATCTCCTCTCCTCGCAGTCTTCTCTTTTCGAGGGTGAACAGTCCCAGTTTTCTGAGGCGTTCTTTGTAGCTCAAATTCTCCATACCTCTGACAAGTTTCGTGGCTCGCCTCTGCACATTCTCCAGCAGAGTTATATCCTTCTTAAGGTATGGAGACCAGTGTTGGACACAGTATTCTAAGTGTGGTCTGACCATTGCTCTGTAAAGTGGCATTATGACGTCTTCCGATCTACTCGTGATCCCCTTCTTAATCACGCCTAACATCCTGTTTGCTTTCCTCGCCGCCGCCGTTCTGTCTATCAGTACCCCCAAATCCCTTTCTTGTTCGCATTTGGCTAATGTCACACCCAATATACATATAATGCAATACAGAAATAAGTCTTGAAGACTGAACATTTTTACCAATATCATCTCGACATAAGTTCAGACTCCTGAGGCAGGACCATTAGGGGCCAAAACACGATCGTGTCGAGACTTTCTAGTCAGTAAATGAGACTGAACACCATTCAGTTGTTTTTTCTGCTTTCACGGTCTGTGAAGGTAGCATCTCCTGTGTTTTCTGAATATTGGTTGGCTCCCATTTTTTTGCATATCTCTGAGACACCCCCTTCTACCTCACTATGTACTGTCTCCCTATGAACTTGGCACACCCATGGGTAAACTCAGAAAAGCTGAACTCCTGAAGCTGTTGATCTCAAACCGACCGCCCCGACTCGAGTTTCTCATTCTCACGCTTCATCAGGAGAGGACACTAAGAAAAGCACAAATAAACATAATATAAGTTCACTGAAAAACACTCAAAAATGGTAACACATTCAAACTTATCCATTTAAATACCTATATATATATAAAGTAGTGCATCCTTTTCTTTATAGAATAGATTTCAAATAGGAACATTCTTGCTGCCTAAAAATAGACATCGCTTTATAGAATTATCCAATTCCGCAATAGTTAATTTGATTCTAGCTGTCGTATAGTAATTTTAAGCAATTCAACATACTTTTTCTAACTTTTTCCATCCATCTAATGTAACCAATTTCTGTTTTTAATCCCACAGTTTTCACTTGTTATAAACATTTTTTAACGAAATGTAAACCGAGTTGAGCTCCTTAGGGAGTAGATTCGGTGTATAAAATGAAGATTAGATTAGAACAAAAAAATAAAAAACCTAAGAAAGCATTGTTTCAGCCTCCAGGTCATAACTTGGAAAAACTAATTACACACTCAAACAATTATGGTGAATTTAGGAAACACCTAAAAACATACCTGTTCTCGAAATACCTAGGTAACGAATCAGGACAATAGCCCCCATCGCAATCCCTCCCCAATTTAGATCTTGTAAACTGTTAACCTCTAATCTCTAACTATGAATGTTCCTCACAATTTATGGAATTTTTCTAATTCATTGTAAACCGCATGGAACTTCACGGTCCTGCAATATATAAACTGTTGTTATTATTTTTATTGTTGCTACTATCAGATATTCACCGCTACACTCTGTAATTCGATGTCTGTGCAATTTATCTTCATTGTAAACCGCCTAGAAGTCGCAAGATTGTTGGCGGTATATAAGAATAAAGTTATTATTATTATAATAACTTTGGCCTGATTTTGTTTCATCAGAACATAGCTCTTGTTAAGGAGATAAGGGTCATAGATGGAGCAGTAAGGAAAACTGACCTCTTCCACGTGATTTATATTCTTTCACAGAAGCTCAAGCAAATACTTATAGACCTCACACAGTCCTTGAAAATTCCCACCTCACTGAAGCCTTCCTTTTCCCCAGTAATTTATCTTGCCTTGTATTCTGAAATGCATGAATGATTTTCGTGAAAAATGTACAGAGATGTATGAATCTTTCATGTTAGTACAATAGAGATGATGTATGGGGTGCTCTTGTGTAATATACTATAGCACAACTGTGAGAATGTACTCAACGATCTGTAGGAAAGGTTAAAATTGGATTGTATGCATTAAGATATCAAGAAGAGCAGTTATCTTTTCTTTTCCATTTTAGCACACATGGATATGAAATTGCATGAATTACGGTAATACAACATTCTATGTGAGTATGGGTTTTTAAATGTTTGTTGCTTTTCCAAATCCAAACTCTAGATTTACAAATTCAGGAATAGTAAATCGAGTCGAGCTTCATTATATGACGATGACCCGGTCTATAAATCTAAGTTTTAGTTTAGTTTAGGTATGATATTTCATGTCTGTATGTGGTACTTATTGTGCTGAAATATCACTTAATAAAATGAAATAGAAATGACCAAAACAAAAAATGCATATCCCTAGAATTGGACTATGTTTATCGTAGATATGTCTTATTCCCACAGAAAGAAAAGAATTGGGGGCTCTTGCCCTAATCAGGATGGTTTCTTTTCATTTAGAAATTGTTTTCTGTAACAAAACGTACTGAAATAAAACAATTTTTTTTAGTAGTTTGAGTGTGCACCTAGGCCATGTTTTACAAATAAGCTATTGTATTATCTCAGAGCAGGTTAAATACTTGATTACGGACAAGAGTGATATATCACCTGGACCAGATGGTATACACCCCAAAGTATTGAAAGGATCCAAATGTGAAATCACTGTTCTGTTGTTTGTGATCTGTAACCTATCGTTAAATCATCTGTAGTACCTAAAGATTGGATGATCCAGGAAATTACAGACTGGTGAGCCTGACTTCAGTGTTGGGAAAAATAGTTGAAACCATTATTAAAAAATAAAATTATGGAACACATAGACAAACATGGTTTAATGGAACAGAGTCAGCTTGGGTTCAGCCAAGAAAGGTCTTGCCTTAACAATTTGCTGCATTTCTTTGAAGGTGTGAATAAAATATGGAGAACAGTGAGTTGGTTGACTTAGAGGGTTATTTTTTTTTATAGGATGTCTAAGTCCAACTATGTCCAAATTCCAAAAATTGATACTACAATGTATATAATCCCCAAAACTGAACCTACAACGGAGTGAGAAAATGCACCACCAGCTTACTCCTTAAGTAAGGAAAACATTTATATAAAAAAATTCAAAAAATCAAAGGGCACTAATCAGTACGGGCCTAAGTAAACCCTCGTAATAACCAATGGCCCCGGGCAGGTATTTATTAAGTGACAAGCACTTAGAACGAAATCTAAATAAATCCTGCCCCGTACATCATCATGCCTTTATACAATATAATAAATAAGCTGATAAAACAATCAAGTGCATAAACACTACCGGAGAAGTGCCAGGAGGAGAAAATATAAATGAGTAAAGGAAGTTAAAGAAAAAGCCCTTCCAAAGGAACACACTCAAAAATTGAAAAAATGTAAGAAATAAACAGAGTTGAAAAACTGAAAACCAGGGCTGTGAATAAACCAAAAAATCCCCCAAATAAACTAAATCCACTCAAAAATCCAAATGAAAATCCAGGTGTTGATAATAGTGTAAAAGCACACTCAGTCCAAAATTGAATGTCCTCAATGAAGTCCAATTTAGAAAAAGTGTCCACAATAAAGTATACAGAATCCATGAGGAAAAAACTTAATACACTAAGTCACTGACACTGCCAGCTGGAGCGGCCTGGCACTACATTAATGGGTCTCTGATAAAACTCACAAAGTACGGCAGAAAAAGACTGCCCCGCATGAATTAAATAAAGTAAAGTACTTAGCTCAAACAGCTGGAGTGTATAAATCGATAGCGGATACTAGTCCGCGCTGTATCTCCGTTGATAAATAAAGCAAATGCGGATACTGGACCGCACTATATCTCCACTCGACAGGTCCTGTTTCAATATCCTCATCAGGAGGGAGCAAGAAAATCACCAATTCATTATAAGTAGATGGTAATCCGAGGAACCAGAACTCAATAAGAGGTTCGGAACCCCCACGGGTTCGAGCCTTGAATTCCCTCAAGCAAAATTATCAACTTATTTTCAAAGCAGCGGATAAGGGAGGCTCCATTGTTGTTCAAAATAGGGATCAATACTTGGAGGAGGTAAAACGCCAGTTAGGTGACATTACAAACTATAGTCTCCTTCCTCAAGATCCCACTAGGGAGTTACAAGAAGCTATTACCTTCATTGTCCATGCAGCTTGGAAACAGGGGATGATAACTAAGGCTGAGAAACATTTTTTATTACCAGCTCACCCTAGGATCCCTGTTTTATATACCGTCCCTAAAATTCACAAGTCTTTATTGACTCCCCCTGGCAGACCTATAGTTTCTCTTAAAAACACAATGTTAGAGCCTCTATCTAAATTTCTCGACCACTTTCTTCAACCTTTTGTGGGACAGTCTAGATCAGTGGTCTCAAACTCGTGGCCTGGGGGCAACATGCGGCCCGCCAGGTACTATTTTGAGGCCCTCGGTATGTTTATGATAATCACAAAAGTAAAATAAAAGTTTCTTGATCACATGTCTCTTTAGCTATAAATTACAATATTATTATTACGACTTAGCCAAAAGGAAAGATTTATAAACTTTAAAGAGTTTTACCTCATGCAAAATTGTAATTTCTTTAATAAGACATTAACTATTTTTTCTGCGGCCCTCCAAATACCTACAAATCGAAAATGTGGCCCCGCAAAGGGTTTGAGTTTGAGACCACTGGTCTAGATCTTACATTAAAGATACCTCCAATTTCCTTCATAAATTGGAAAGTATTGGTCATCTTCCTTTGGACAGTATTCTTGTCATGCTTGATGTAGTGTCGCTTTATGCCAGTATACCCCAGGCCGAAGCACTAAAAGTCGTTGAATCCACCTTAAATAGACGCGACTCTTCCAGCAGAATTTCCACTACGTTTTTACTGGATCTGGCCACTTTGGTTTTAACCAAGAATTACTTCAAATTTTATCAAGATTTTTTCCAACAAAATCAGGGGGTTGTTTATGTCAAATTTTGAAGAACAATTATTATATGTTCATGGTTATTTCCAATACATAATCTGCTGGTTGAGGTTCATCGACGATATTTTCTTTATATGGACGTCAACTGAGGAATGTCTTGAGTCCTTCATGTCCTGGATTAATTCCCTTACAACATGCTTAAGATTTACTCACACTTGTCATAGACAATGCATTGTCTTTCTAGATACTGAAGTTACTAATAAAGGTGGTATCCTTTTTACCAAGATGCATCATAAACATACGGAGCGTAATAATTTATTATCCTATTCTAGCTGTCATCCCAGGCGGTTAAAAGCCGTCATTCCTATAGGTCAATTTTTGCGAGCTAGGAGAATCTGCACTACCATTATTGATTTCCAGGCAGAAGCTAAGATCTTATGGGATAAATTTCTCAAAAGAGGTTACCCGGTTTCAGTGATACGTAAAGCTTATTTGCGTGCCCGTCATGCCAACCGCGATTTACTACTTATTCAAAAGAACAAAGAAATATCTACTAATCAAATTTGTGTAATTTCCCATTCCACCCAATCTGCGGCTGTGGCCCGTAGCCTACGCGAACACTGGCAGGTCCTTCAGTTACATCCTATTTTCAAGGAGTACCCATGTATTGCCTTTACTAGAGGCAAAAATTTATCTGAACACTTGGTATCTTCTGATTTTTCTATTCAACTCCTCTCCTATGAAACGGACGGTTGTCATATGTCATGTAGTCACTGCTCTGTGTGTGCCACTTCCCAACAAGGAAACTCATGGATTCACCCTAAGACCCAACGGATGTACCACCTTAAGGCTGCTACCTCCTGTGATTCTGCCTATGTGGTCTATGTGATTTCTTGCCCTTGTGGGTTAATTTATGTTGGGTGCACCAGTAGAGCTATAAGAGTTAGATTGATTGAACTGTCTTAACACAGAAAAACATACTGCCCCTATGGTGGCTCACAATCTTAAACACCACCACTCATTCGCTCAACTTAAATGGTGCATTCTTGAGCAAATTCCTAAGACCTTTAGGGGGGACAGATATGCCTAGTTATTGATAAGGGAAAACTTTTGGATCTTTAACCTTAAAGCATTCTTTCCGTATGGATTAAATGAAAACGTAGATAAGTGTTTCACTTAAGTTCTCTTATATGCTTTGTCTGTTTGTTTTTTCCCCTGGCGTCATCACGCTCAAGTGCGTTACGGTGGGCGGGGCCTCCTGGTTATTTTAAAAAAGGCCCTTCCCTTTGATGTAGTTGTTAGTGCAGCGTGATTGTGCCGCTGCCCGTGGGGGTTCCGAACCTCTTATTGGGTTCTGGTTCCTTGGATTACCATCTACTTATAATGAATTGGTGATTTTCTTGCTCCTTCCTGATGAGGACATTGAAACAGGACCTGTCGAGTGGAGATATAGTGCGGTCCAATATCCGCATTTGCTTTATTTATCAACGGAGATACAGCGCGGACTAGTAACCGCTATCGATTTATACACTCCAGCTACTTGAGCTAAGTACTTTACTTTATTTAATTCATGCGGGGCAGCCTTTTTCTGCCCTACTTTGTGAGTTTTATCAGAGACCCATGAATGTAGTGTCGGGCCGCTCCAGCTGGCAGTGTCAGTGACTTTTAGTGTATTAAGATTTTTCCTCACGGATTCTGTATACTTTATTGTGGATACTTTTTCTAAATTGAACTTCATTGAGGACATTCAATTTTGGACTGAGTGTGCTTTTACACTATTATCAACACCTGGATTTTCATTCGGATCTTTGAGTGGATTTAGTTTATTTGGGGGGATTTTTTGGTTTATTCACAGCCCTGGTTTTCAGTTTTTCAACTCTGTTTATTTCTTACATTTTTTCAATTTTTGAGTGTGTTCCTTTGGAAGGGCTTTTTCTTTAACTTCCTTTACTCATTATATTTTCTCCTTCTGGCACTTCTCCGGTAGTGTTTATGCACTTGATTGTTTTATCAGCTTATTTATTATATTGTATAAAGGCATGATGATATACGGGGCAGGATTTATTTACATTTCGGTCTAATTGCTTGTCACTTAATAAATACCTGCCCGGGGCCATTGGTTATTACGAGGGTTTACTTAAGCCCGTACTGATTAGTGCCCTTTGATTTTTTGAATTTTTTTATATATATTTTTTCCTTACTTAAGGAGTAAGCTGGTGGTGCATTTTCTCACTCCGTTGTAAGTTCAGTTTTGGGGATTATATACATTGTAGTACCAATTTTTGGAATTTGGACTTATTGTCAGTATTGGTATATTTTTTTGTTTTTGTAAGTCCAACTATGGACATTTCCTGCAAGACATCCAAAGTCAGAGCTGGAGAAACGGCCATTTTCAAAACCTGGTCGACAGGATGTCCAACCTTTAGAACCACCACCTCTGTTTACTATTTTTGACCACAAAACAGTCCAAGTTCAAAATGTCCAAATCTAGACCATTTGGATGAGGGTGGGGCCAGCATTGTAATGGACTGGCCACATAGACATATCAATAGAACAGTGGGGCACCTTAGAGGGCAATGCTGTGAACTTCACATAAAGGGTTCCAGAAGTACAATTCTAGTGGATGATGAGCTCTTCAAAAACTTCCCCAAAACCTATTATAACCACTTGTATACCACCCCACTAGCCCTCATTGCTGTGGGTGGTATCTATATGGCAGTGTAGTAAGATTTTGGTGGATTTTAAAGTTGATGTGTTCTATCCCATTCCCCACATATAGAGGTTCTTTTATCAAGCTGCTGTAGGGGTTTAACGTGCGTAATACCGCATGTTAAACTGCCTGCCGCGCTAGCCGCTAATGCCTGCATTGAGCAGGCATTAGTTTTTTAGCCGGCCACGGGGGTTAGCGCGTGATGAAATGTCCGACGCGCTAACCCCACTAGCGTGGCTTGATAAAAGCACCCCATATTCTTTCTTCATTGTATTTCACATGAGGATTCTGTTCCTTTTTCTGGTCTGCATGGGTTCACACATTCTACTATACAGTTGATATTGTGTATTTGGCTTTTCAAAAGGCATTTGACAAAGTACTTCATGAAAGACTTCTGAGGAAATTAGAAAATCATGGGATAGGAGGTCATGTCCTATTATGGATTAAGAATTGGTTGAAAGATAGAAAACAGAGAGTGGGTTTAAATGGTCAATATTCTCAATGGAGGAAAACAATAGGGTACAAATATTTGTACCTTATTGTTTTCCTTCATCCTTTATTCTATATTATCTATACTTATATATATTTTGCTGTTTAGATTCATGCCACCTGATGATCTTTAATTTACTGTTGAATTTATTGTAAGTTATACTGTAGTTCTACCATTGTCACTTTAATTATTCCTTTTTTGAACTTGTCTTTATGTTATTATATTACATTTTGCACTACTTATGTGTAATTTATGATGTCTAGTTCATGTTTGTATGTATTTTTATATAAAAAATACCTTGACTAAAATAAATGGAGAAGGGTAAATAGTGGGGTTCCCCAGGGTTCTATGCTAGGACCACTGATTTTTAACATATTTATCAATGATCTAGAGTTGGGAATAACTAGTGGATTATGAAAAATTGCAAGAAGACCTTGCAAGACAGGAAGACTAAGCATCAAAAATGGCAGATGATGTTTAATGTGAGCAAGTGCAAAGTGATGCATATGAGAAAGAGGTACCCGAAATATAGCTATGTGATGCTGGGTTCTGTGTTAGGAGTTACTGCCCAGGAAAAGGATCTAAGTGTCATTATTGAGGATACGTTGAAACCTTCAGCTCAAAGTGCTGCAGCTGCTAAGAAAGCAAATAGAATGTTAGGAATTATGAGCAAAGGAATAGAAAACAAAAATGAAAATTTTATAATGTCCTTTTATCGCTCTATGGCAGGGCTGCCCAAGTCCAGTCCTCAAGATCTACTGGCAGGCCAGGTTTTCAGGATATCCACAATGAATATGCATGAGAGACATTTGCCTTCACTGCCTTCAAGTTTTATTAGGATTTTATATACCGCCTATCAAGGTTATCTAAGCGATTTTACAATCAAATACTCAAGCATTTTCCCTATCTGTCCCGGTGGGCTCACAATCTATCTAACGTACCTGGGGCTTTGGAGGATTAAGTGACTTGCCCAGGATCACAAGGAACAGCGCGGGGTTTGAACCCACAATCCCAGGGTGCTGAGGCTGTAGCTTCAACCACTGCGCCACACACTCCTCCTTCTTGGTATACAAATCTCTCTCATGCATGCTCATTGTGGATATCATGAAAACCTGGCCTGCCAGTAGATCTCGAGGACCAGACTTGGGCAGCCCTGTTCTATGGTATGGCTGCACTTTGAATACAGTATGCAGTTCTGGTCACCATATCTCTCTCCAAAAAAAAAAAAAAAGATATAGGGGAATTAGAAAAGGTACAGAGAAGGGCGAAAAAAATTATAAAAAGGATGGGACAACTTCCCTATGAGGAAAGGCTAAAGTGGCTAGGACTCTTCAGCTTGGAGAAGAGACAGCTCAAGGGTGATATGATACAGGTCTATAAAATAATGAGTGGAGTGGAAAGCGTAGATGGGAATCATTTGTTCATGCTTTCCAAAAATACTAGGACTAGGGGACATGCGAAGAAGCTACTAAGTGAAATTGCTGACAAGTTAATTAGTAGTTAATTAGTAGTAGATTTAAAACAAACCAGAGAAAATATTTATTCACACAACATGTAATTAAACTGGAATTCATTGCAGGAGAATGTGGTGAAATCAGTTAGCTTAGCGGGGTTTAAAAAAGGCTTGGATAATTTTCTTCAGATTCAACAGCTTTGTTCTGATGTGGTTTCCTATAGACAACATGCCATCCTGTTATAGACTAGATTCTTTAATAGAGGGTACCCTGCCCAGGTTATTAAATGTGCCTATAAATGATCAAGCAATATTCATCAGGAATGGTTGACTAAAGGGACTAAAACTAATGATGTTGAGAACCCTGTAGTCGTTGAACCTCCTGTTTATGTTCTCCCTTACTCTTCACATATTCATCATATTCAAGCCATTATATTGAAGTATTGACATGTTTTGGGCACCAATGATCTGTTTTCTGAACATCCTAGATTTGCTTATACAAGTAGTAACTTGGGTGAGCTTTTGACTAAAAATCCTGGCACCCCCCTGTGATGTGAATCACAGTCATTTTAAATGTGGAAGGTGCTCTGTTTGTCCACATGCGTTAAAGACACTATCAGTAAAGAAACCCCATAGTGATCACAGGTTTTCCTTATGACATCACACTGACTGCTCTACCAGTGAAGTAGTTTACTGTATTCAATGTCCATAAAGACTCATATTACTGAACACCTCAGTACTAGATGGAAGCCCCTCTAACTGTGCATTGGGTGGATTGTCAACACACCCTGCATGATCTTAAGTTTTTAATGTTGCTCAAAGTGGCTTCCAACAGAGGGGGTGATAACATAACATAAATGTTTATTTTCTATACCGCATTTGCCTTTTGGTTCAAAGCAGTGTACAGGATAGTAAAAAGCATCAACAAGGAATAATCATTTTTAAGAAATTAGAATAATACAGTTTTACAAACGCATGAAAAACAATAAATGAAAAATTGAGGTTAGTGATGGGGTAAGATGATGAGTGAAAGTTGTCTAGTCTTGGGTCAACAAGGGTTAATTTAAAACTGGGTTGCCAGGTTTTTGGAGAAGGTGAGTTTTGAGGAGCTTCCTAAAATGCATGTATGATGTAGAAGAAAGGACCATTCTGGATCTTTAGAAGCTGCTTGGTAAGACAAGAATTTATTGATGAATCTCTTATGTGAGAAACCTTTAACATTTGGGAAGGAAAAGAGTGATTGGGGTCGAGAGGTTCGCCCAGATCTGAAAAATAAGAAATGATTGGTGAGGTAATCAGGCAATAAACCATATAAGGCATTAAAGAAGAGACAGACGATTCTCATTTTTAACCAGTGGAGTTTGTTGTAGAAAGGGGTTAAGTGATCAAATTTTTTCAAGTTAAATATCAGCCTTACTGCAGTGTTTTGAATTATGCTTAATTTCTGGAAATGTTTGCAAAGTCCAGATAGGTAAATGATGTTGCAGTAGTCCAAGATACTGAGAACTAGCGATTGGAGCAGGAGAGTAAAAGGCACTTGGTTAAAGAATTTCCTGATGGATCTAAGGGCTCCTTTTACTAAGCTGCGGTAGCGTTTTTAGCGTGCACTGCAGATTAGTGCACGCTAACCCCCACACTACATGAAAAAACTAACGCCAGCTCAATGGAGGCATTAGCGTCTAGCTCGCACGGCATTGTAGCGTGCGCTCAAACAGCCAGTGCAGCTTAGTAAAAGGATCCCTAAGTCTCCAAAGAGTGGAAAATCCTTTGCGGGTAACATGATTGATTTGAGCAGTAAACGTTAGCTGTCTGTCCAAGTGCACGCCTAAGATTCTGATTGCTGGTGATAAAGGATATATGATTCCCCTCAAGGTTATGGAATGTAGTGTACTGTAGAGTTAGAGGCTGTCACTAGAAATAATCTTATTTTTTGGGTGTTTAGCTTTAATTTGAAACAAGACATCCAATTTTCTATTGTAGCGAGGATGGATTCTATTCTATGAATTTTGGCTGGTGAGAGACTGGCGACAGGGAGGATGATAGTGATGTCATCAGTGTAACTGTAATGAGAAACATTTAGACTACTAAGATGGTCACCCAAGGAAGCTAGGTAGACATTGAAGAGTAGAGGTGACAATGGTCAGCCTTGACGGACACCGCAATTGCTGTTCCATATGTCTCCAATCTTGACCAGATAGCTACGTGATTTCAGGAAGCCTTTAAGCCAATTTAATACATTCCCAGAAAGAGCAAAGGAGTGAAGACACAGAAGCAGAAGATCATGGTCCACCAGGTCAAAAGCACTACTGAGGTCAAATTGAAGGACAAGGGCATTCTGACCCTTGCTAAGTATCTTGTATAGGTCGTTGGTTATTGATGCAATGACTGTCTCTGTGCTAAAGGAATGCCTGAAGCCTGATTGTGAATCGTGAAGCTGTTGAAATTGTTCTAAGTGGCTCTTAAGTTGTGTTTGCACTACACCTTCTATAAGTTTGATGAAAAGAGGGATTAAAGTAATAGGTCTGTAATTGCTTGGCTCAGAAGAGGGTTGTGGGGTTTTTTTGTTTGTTTGTTTTTAATGATGGGATGGATGATGATATGCCCTCTATTTTCAGGGAATATTCCTTCAGTTAGCAAGTCGGATAGCCTGACATGAATTTATTCGATGCGTTTGACATGAGAGCAGTAGGACAATGATCAATCGGCGAGTAAGTTTGGATGTATTTCTTGAATAAATAATTCATTGTGCTGGCTATTTTGCATCACTGAAGTATCTGCTACTATGTTTCAGTGATACTGTGTTACATATTTTGTAAAGCTATTTTGTTGGCGGTTTATGTGAGAACAGAATGCTGCCATGATGGTTCTCTATCTCATTGGTCCTTAATTCATATGACCTGTGTGTGTGTAGGGGGATATATAGCACATTCACTGTATTTTGATATTTATATATTTATATAAATAATGTTTTTCTTTTTATTTTTGATTGATATTTTTGTTACTTGCATCACTATTGATTAAGGATAAGTAGTGTTTGCATGTATACACTGGGAGTGCATTTGGGGGTGGAAAGTGGGCATGTCTATGCTAATTGGTTAGCATGTGGGCATTGGCATTGGCATGCACTAACTGGATTAGCACTTGAGTTCTTATCACCTACAAAAGAGTTCTCAGTTTAAATTAGCTTATTTCATTTACCCCTTTCTTTTAAGAAAATATCCTACATTTTGATACACACACTTATTAGCGCTGACATGAAAAATGGATTTTAAAAAAAAAAAACCTGGTTGATTACTGCTTTATTATACAATTGATATTTTATTGTCCATCATCATACTTGCATGTTTTTTTTTTGTTTTGATTGTTGCAAGCTCTTCACTGATATCAAATCAGATAAGCTTGAACGGAAAAGTCTATGGGACCCTCATGACCAGTTTCAGCTCAAGATGAACAGTGCCCGCAAATTCATCTCCCATCCTTCCCCCCCACCCCCCTCTCTATAATTTCCTCCATTAGTAACTGGAAACATACTGAAAGCTAAAAATCCTGAACTGTGATCCTAATGCTCAACTTAGATGTGACTGAAATAGGTCTAGTTAAAAAATGGACACTTCTTCCTGTTTGAAAATTGCTGTTGGGCATCCTAGTTTTGGGCCCTTCCTAGTCCCGCTCCAAACACACCCACAATACACCCCCTTTCTGGATGAACTGCAGTGTGAAACGTCCAAATTCTGAATTTCCAAATCGGGATTCGGACGTTTTTAGCAGATGGACATTTTGTTTTTAAGCCATTTTGAAGCATCCATCTGTTTTGAAAAATGAACGCCACCGAATGTGGAAAATGCAAAATTATCACACAATGCTTTAATGGCTTTGGCGGAACATTTTTTTTCCCTGTGCACTAAGCATGCGTTAAGGCCTAAACATAGAAACATAGAAACATAGATAATAGAAACATAGAAAAAGACAGCAGATAAGGGCCGCGGCCCATCTAGTCTGCCCACCCTAATGACCCTCCCCTATTTAACTCTGTGCAGAGATCCCACGTGACGATCCCATTTCTTCTTAAAATCAGGCCCTTTAGTTAAAGGGCCCTAAATTTCCTGTCAAGTTTACTTTCTCTTCTCTCTTACAAAATTTCCTACACAGCAAAAAAGTCAGAAAGCCAAGTGTTCTAATAAAGAGCTCCTTCAACATGTCTATAAAACTCTGGTCTGTGTCTAATATGTGATAGTTATTCATTCACACTAGCAGATGTTAAATCAGATCACTCAGTTGCTTGAATATGACTAAACATCTTTTTAAAGGGCCATCTGTTCAGCACATCCAGTGCTTTTGACAGCTGTTAAATTTTGTTACTGCTGCTGCCTGTAGCCCTAGTAATGAGTCACATTATAGAACTCATTTTCAAAAATGAAAAAAAAAAAAGTCCAAAAAGTGGCATAAAGGGGCAGATGGACATTTTTCATGCCAAACCCTTCCCATCTCGTAGACGGATTTCTACAACGGTTGTCCGCAGTGTGTCTAAATCTCAAGGGGGTACGTTAGAGGCATGGTTTGGGTGGGACCAGGACAGACTTATGATTCGGACATTTTTTTCTGTGGCGATTGAACATTTTAGAAATTGCCAGGCACAGTTTGGGGCTAGACCTGTTTTTTTTTAAACAACGAATAAGTGCCAAAAAGGTGCCCAAACTGACCAGATGACCACTGGAAGGATGTAAGCATGAACCCCCCCCACACACTCGCGTAGTGGTCACTGCCCACTCCCACCCCCAAAGATGTGAATGAAACAGTACATATCTGCTTCAGATGTTATGGCTGGTCCTAGAAGAGCAGGTTGCTGGAGTAGCCTGGTGGACGGAGTAGGCAAGGGAGGTGTGTTTTCAACCAGTATTGAAGTCTTTATTGAACAAGTAATAGTCCCAACAAGGATCCCTGTTTCGGCGTGTAAAAACACCTTCTTCAGGGGACACTATTACAAGATATGCAACACATATAAAAACATTATAAAATATAACACATTTACATTGATAAACCAGTACAGAAGTCATTAAAATTGACCAGAAATTCAGGTATGTTCCTCTTCCCTACCACAAGGGCCTGCCATTACAAGACTTTCTTGGACAGGACATTGGAATATCAGGTGGGGAAGATGAACTCCTGGATGATTCCATTGATTGTTCAAGCCAATTCTTATCCTACATTTAGGAAATTATTGAAAACCTATCAATAAGATTGTTGAGACTTCAAGATGTATTCGTTTTAGGTTCCGCATTTCAAATGTACTTTTTATTATGTTTTATATTTTAAATGTATTTTTATCTGATGATGTATTTAATGATGTAGTAGATATGATAGCTGTTTTTCCAAAATTGTATTACTAACTGAAATGTTTAGTCTTACTGTTGTGAACCGCCCAGAACTGCTGGTGGGGCAGTATATATGAAAATTAATTATTATTATATAACAATCTAAATAAACAAACATAATTATGCAAACTATATTAAAATGTAGTATAATAAAACATAAGAGGCTGATGTCATAAGGCTGGAAAAAACATTAAGAAGTATGTAACACATATAAAGAAAATTTGTATAAGTTCAGCTGTTTTTTGTGGGTTTTTTGGTTCTTGGATGGTGAACAAGCTATCTCCCCCTTTATCAAGCTGCGCTAGAGGTTCCTAGCACGGGCTGGCGAGGTAAGTGCTGCAATGCTCATAGGGATTCTATGGGCATGGGAGCATTTACCGCGCCCGTTCAAGCTGAAAACCTCTGGCGCAGCTTGATAAAAGGGGCCTTATCTTTGTACTTGAGGCAATGAAAGGTTAAGTGGATTGCTCAACATCACAAGAACATCACATTTCTCTGATTTAGATTTGACTGCTCTATCCGTGGGGCTTCTCCAGGGGTATCTTTGCAAGAACAGGCCCCTTCTCAGCTGCAAGGGAAAAGGGAACATAGGAACAATATTAAGCTCTTGGCCAGCCATAGGGTAGATGTCTATGACAGTGTGTATGACCTGTCACATGCAAACCTATTCCCCATCACTTTTCAGATTGCAATTAAAAACATAGAAACATGACAGAAGATAAAGGCCAAATGGCCCATCTAATCTGCCCATCCATGGTAACCATTATCTCTTTCTCTTTCTGAGAGACCCCATGTGCCTATCCCAGGCCCTCTTGAATTCAGACAGTCTCCGATTCCACCACCTCTTCTGGGAGACTGTTCCATGCATCTACCACCCTTTCCATAAAAAAGTATTTCCTCAGATTACTCCGGAGCTTATCACCTCTTAACTTCATCCTATGCCCTCTCGTTGCAGAGTTTCCTTTCAAATGAAAGAGACTCGACTCATTCACATTTATATTATGTAGGTATTTAAATGACTATCATATCTCTCCTCTCCTGCCTTACCATGATTTTGTCAGCAGTGCTCATAGAAGGCAATGTTTGAAAATGATTGTGACATCACAAAGTCAATGCAAATTATTCCCTCTTCAACAAAATAGACATCCTCTTCCTCCAAAGTGCAGCACGTTGTGAATGTGCTTGACCAGCCCATGCGAAGCTTAATGTCGCAAAACCCGCATCCTGCTTCTACCAAAATAAAGACTGCCTGTATCCTAAGGCGATGTGCTCTTCTTTTGCCTGTCTGCTACCGTAGGAAAAGTGCACAACATAGGGCTCCTTTTACAAAGCCGCACTAGGGCCTTAAAGCGCGGAATAGCGCATGTTAAATTGCCGTGTGCGCTAGCCGCTACCGCCTCCTTTTGAGCAGGCGGTAGATTTTCAGCTAGCACGTGCTAATCTGGTGCATGCGCTAAAACGCTTAGCGCACCTTCATAAAAGGAGCCCATAGTGTGTTGCCCTTTGTGAATTATTCCTGAAAAATACCCATACTTTAATTTTTAAATTTTGTGTTCTGTTTCTCCATTTCTCGCAGTCATTTTTTATCTTCTTTCATTATTTCTATTTTCTATTTCTCTGATTTTTGATCTTAGAAATGTATTACATATTTTTATTTTAATCAGGTACTTTAGCTAGATTGTGAGCCTTTGGGACAGATAGGGTAGTTTTTCTCAAGTACCTAATTTCATTTTAGTTTGATACATTTTTAGGAGCGGTATATCAAATCTTAAATAAACATAATGTGGCCGGGCCAGGCCCCAGGTAACTGGGAAACCCCGGCTCGGACCACAGGTAAGATTTTCAGTGCGCCTTTTATATGGTTGGTGTAAGGAAAACCTGGACACTGGATTTCTTACAAACAAAACTTTACCGGGTTTATTAAGACAAAAGAAAAAAGTCCCAAAACAGACAGTTGTTTCTCAAAGGCATCAATTATGCAGTTTCTTCCACTTAAGTTCCAGTGCACGCTATCTGTGTTCAAGTTCAGGGACTGGACAGTCCTTGTCAGCAAAAAAGATAAGCCAGAATTAAATCAGCTTTTCAGTCTCTCAAATGCCCCAATTCTCCCTCCTTAGGGCAGCGGGCTTCTCCTAGTACCCTTTCTTGCCAGCACTGGCTGAGCACTGCAGGTGCCAGCCCTTCTTTCAAGTACTTTTCCCACAGAGAGAAGAAAAACGTTTTCTCTGCCACTGCTTTTCCTCTCTAGCAATGAGTCCCCTTAAGGACTTTCACAGCCCTGCTTTGCAGACTGTGTGGAGCAAGCCTCCCTTTTCACCAAGGTCTTTAGACCCTCCTAAAAATGACCCCAAAAGTCCTTCAGCTTGGTTCTTTGGAGACTGCTAGGTGAGGTTTTAAACATACTTGGAAACTCAGGCAATGCTACATTGTTATTACCTGTAGCTTTAATTAGGCTTAGGTTTCTTTGGCAAAGACTTTTCTTTTACTCTGTGAGGCAGGCAGCAGCTTCTCCTGGGTCATTCACATGTCCATGTCTTTCTCTAGCACACATTCCCCTGGGTCAGTCTCACTGTATCTTCCCCATCTTGTATCACTGGGGCTATATTCTATTAGGTCTCCTGTTTCACTTTCCACTTTCCACTTTCCACCTCCCATCCCCCTTCCTGGGTGTTTGGGACAGATTCAAAGGAGAATTCTTCCTGGCTGGAGCTATCCTATAGCCCTACCTCCCAAGGCTTATATGGGGTATTACCATACCTTTCTGATGGGAAAATTCCTGCCCTTCCTCCCTGACCTGGAACAAAACTCCTGTTTTGTGGATAAGGGAAGTTTTCTGCTCTGCTCCTCATGTGCCTGCCTTCCTTGGTAGAGTCAGCTGAGGGTAATTTATTCACCTGAGTTCTTCCTGCTTGAGGCTTAGGTGATTGCCTAGCCTTGTGGCAAACACCACCCCCTTCTGTGTGGACTCTCTGTTTCTCCTTAGCTCTGGGAAAGGAGTAATAGGGAATAGACTGTGTTTTCTGTGCCCTCCCTGCCTGAATTTCTGGCTGTGACATCACCTCTCTTTTCTCTGTTCTTTCTTTCTGTCCTAAACTAAGGCTTTTAGCAGGGTACATAGGCTTTATTTTCGGGATTGCAGGTTTAAGGGCTGTACTTTTGACTGGGCTAGCAGTCTTTTTAACCATGACAGGAGCTTCCCTATCACAATAAACATAAACATATCTGATCATCTTTCTCCTGGTATACCAAGATCCCTTAGGATCAACAATTTCCTTACTGCTATAGTGGATAAAATGCACAATCTTGGAGTGATTCTTGACTCTAGCCTCTCCATGAAATACCAAATCTCCAAGGTAATTTCATTGGTTTTCCACAAACTAAAAGTCTTTTCCCCAACTTTCACTCACTAGTTCAGGCCCTTGTTTTTCCCTGCTTTGACTACTGTAACAAATCTGAAAGTGGCATCTGAGAGCCCTGCAAGTTGTCCAAAATGCTACTGCATGCATCATCACCAAAACAGCAAACATGCCCAAGTAACCCCAGCTCTTATCTCACACTACTGGCTTCCAAAAGAACAGAGAATAATCTTCAAGCTTCTAAGCCTGACCTACAAAGCTCTCCACATCTTAGCCAGCCGCCCCCCTCCCCCCATCTATCTTCACATTGTTACAACGATACTAGCCTATCAGGATACTGCATTCCTCAGACAATTTCTTCTGGAAGTCCTGTCCCTATGACTAGTTTGACTGAAAGTTTTCAGATGATCTCTCTTCAGTACTGTTGGACCCAAACTCTTGAATGCTCTGCCCACAACTGTTTGTACAATCTCCAGCTTCGGATCTTTTTTAAAAAAGAGCATAGAACCATTCTATTCTTGCATACCTATGGGGTCTCCCCAAGGCTATCCTCCTGATAACCATTTTGGACTGATTCCTACATGAAAATTTCATTGGTGGTCTATTGGCTCAAATTAATGCTTTGCATGTTCATAAGAACATAAGAATTGCTGCTGCTGGGTCAGACCAGTGGTCCATCGTGTCCAGCAGTCTGCTTATGCGGTGGCCCTTAGATCAAAGACCAGCATCCTAACTGAGACTAGCCTTACCTGCGTATGTTCTGGTTCAGCAGGAACTTGTCTAACTTTGTCTTGAATCCCTGGAGGGTGTTTTCCCCTATAACAGCCTCCGGAAGAACGTTCCAGTTGTAATCTTCCCAGAACTTTGGATAATGTAGAATAGAAATGTAAAAATAAATAACTATTAACAGTAGCACATTACCAGAAGAAAAGCTAGGGAAGTACTCAAAGTCTCAACCCCAAACCCAGTTCATATCCATCAATCTATTCTGCTCACCCCCTACATCCTGCTCACACCTTACGCTCTGCCCCTCCGGATCATCTGCTCCACACTGCTCCCCCCCCCAACTGCTTGCAATTGGTCTCTCTTCCCCTCAGTCTATCTACAATACACTCTCTCCAAGACTGTCCGCACCTATCTTTTCACCTTCTTCTTCTTCCTCATTCTCTTTCCCTCTTCCCCTCCTTATTCCCTCTGCATTTTTAAAATTTGTTTCCTCCTGCACGGGCATAGTTTGATTTTGCATATTTTGTGGCAGAGATTTAGTAGATCTGTGCTCCTTAATACCCTCCATTGCTTATTCTGCTCTGCTCCTCACTTCCCCTTAACCCTAAGTCCTCACCAGGTTTCAATTCCTTCATAGCTAGCACCCCCCCCAACTCTCATTGCACACAACCCTTTAAGCCTTCTATGCTGGTGAGACATCTCATCATTGGCGGACAACTCATAGTAACATAGTAGATGATGGCAAATAAAGACAGAAATGGCCTAACCAGCCTGTCCAAAATGGTTATGGATTTTTGTGCATCTTCCACAAAATGTCTAAAATGAATTGAGATGTCATATTAAAAATGCTCATCCATGCATCTGACTTCTTTATTTCCTGTCTGACATGGCTTCCAAAACTGAACACGTCATTTCAGAAGACATCTAACCACTACCAATGACCTGTACCAGGATATCAACACCTCCTTTTTTCTTTCCACTCATACCTCTCTCTACTCAGACTAGTCTCCCTCCAGCTTCAGCCACATCACATCCTGTCATTACCTTGATTTTATCAGACACTCTCACCCCCACCGTTTTTCTCTGTGTACATCAGACTCTCCCCACCTACCACACATAGCTTCTTTTGATTTCTGCACTCCAAATGCATCGCTCATTAAAGCTTAATTGCAAAGCCTTTGATCGGTCTTCCAGTTTTTGGATATTCCTTCTCACATTCCCTGCGTGGTACTGACTGACCAATTTCATGTTGCTGCTTTTGATTATTCTAGGAGGATTTATTTTTCCTATTGTCTGGGTTTCTTCAGCCAACAGAACAGACTTCTATGTGAGGCACAGATGCTCCATCACACTCTTTCACTGACTACAGGCTGGATTTTGCTGACACACGATTACATTGGCTGCTTTTAGTCACAGCACAATAGGTCTCCTATGAGAAACCCTAGCCTTGACTTTCCGCTGCAACCCTGATCTTCTCTCCAAAGTCAGCACTGCCTCTGAACAGCTGACTGTATTTATAAGACATATCTGGAGAACAAGAAGAACCAGTACATACATCTGTTCTTACTGCTGTTGGGGAAAAAAAAAATAGTATTAAGCACAAATCTAGAAAAAAATGTATATTAAAAAAAATATCCCTTTTCCTGGCCTGGTTACAAAGTTATTTACTATACAGACCTCGTAGAGCGCACTACATGGACATCGTGAAATCTGATTTGCTTGGCAGAATAAAGGCACTTACACCTCTATCTCCAGAACACTATTGCATGTCCCAGAAGAAATGGAATACGTATCAGCCATGTATGACAGTAAAGCACACCAAGACTTTGTGGCCTTTGTAGTGATGCATTGAAGTCAAATAATGTAATTTTGCTTCCTATGGCAATGTACGAGAATACCTTCCACGAAATAGTAAATGTGTTTGGAAGAGCTTGCTAGTGGAGTGGTGGATTTGCCTGATCTCCATTTCATTCGGGGCACCCAGAATATCGATTCTAGTGGCATGCCGTGCTTGAAGGGGATCCATATGTGATCATGCTGGGCCTTTGGAGCTGAGAAGTGGTTTGGTGGTAGAGCTGCGGCCTGGAGTTGTGGGATCAATCCCAGCACTGCTCCTTGTGACCCTGGGTAAGTCACTTAATCTTCCATTCCTCAGGTACAAAATAAGTACCTGTATATATGTATAGTGGCATAGTAAGGGGGTCCGCCCCAGGCATTGTCTTTGTGGGGGCACCAGCACCCGTCTTCCTCTCCGCCCCCGCTCCTTCCCTGCCCCCCAACTATCCTATGGGCATCTTAGCATTTAACGCATGCTAAATTGGTTAGCACACCTTAACAAAAGAGCCCCATAATGACTTAATACCTACTGTTCTATGTAGGATTTGTTTTCTTTTTCTTTATGTTTCCTTGAGATGTTTCTTGTATTGTTATTACTGTAATACAGAGAATTCAATTTAAAAAAAAAATGAAACAGAAAATAAGAACCAGTTCATTCAGAGCCTTTTCTTCTTTTAGATGGGATAGGAACAAAGGTTAGCATGAACCTTGCAACTGAAAAAAAATTCAACCAGTTAGAAAAAACAACAAATCACATTTAGTTTATTGTGTGTCTGCGTGCCATAGCAGTGAACACATTATTTTTTTCTAAATTATGTAGCTGCCACAGAGTTCCTGTATATTGTAGTTCTTCTGGATAAAGTTTTTTAAAAAAAATAGTATGAGACTCCTAAGACCATTAGAACACGTACAATGCAGATCTAAAGAAAGTCTATTTACTAAAGCTTCCAGGAAAAATATTGACAGGCGGTTAAAAATACTTTCCTTGATTGCTCTGCCTGAGCTTTAAACCTAAAATTACAGGAGCTTTACTCTTTTAGCAGTTTATTTTTAGAAACTGTATATTTTTTTAGTTTTGCTTAACTTTCACAATATGGCCTACGTCCACAGAGCTCGTAGACTGCTGGCATTGCAAGAGATTCACTTTTTAAAAGACTGCATTTCAAAAGAGTGTGCCCAGTTTTTATAAGGGAAGGAAAATGGGCATAAACATTACTGAGCATATCTATTCACAAAACAGCTTTAAGGATTAATCTATAGTTAGGGATTATAGCACGGAAACTGCTAGCTAGATTTATTGACGATATTTAGAATTTTTTTTAAAGGCAAAAAAGTAGATTCCAGCAGAATTTGTATCATAGTGTCTCAATTGCTAGCCCCTCCTATAGAATTGCTGATGACTCCTATAGAATCTTGGTGACTCACTGGGACTTTAGCCCCCCACACCCACCCTCCCTATACTCCACCCTTTCAGGGTATACAACTCAAATATAGACAGCCCAATTATCAAGAAGACTCATTCAATCCCAATTCCAACCAATCAAGATGGCTTTCATCCAGTGCATTGTGGTACTTTAGTTCCAAGGCATACCATCTGGAGGCTCAAGGCTTGCCCATCTGTCTTAAACTTGCTATTATCAAAGAGGAGCTCTGTGAACTTAGGCAGGAATTGGAGGCAATTAAAGCAGTTACAATCACTCCACACAAATATACCAATTTACCACCACTCCCTGAAAGAATAAAACAACCCAGGAAGAAATGGACCACAGTAGGCTCAGGTAGACTGCAGCAGGTGACACAGAAATATCCATCCTCACAATTGTTGCCCCTAAAGAATCCCTTTGCTCCATCAGAGCATTGTGATGCTCAAGATTAAAGAACCAAGGAGGAACTAGAACTAGTGAAGAGAATTTGTGAAGAAAAGTACCCCCAAAAGCACATATAAAAAAGCTCAAACCAGAAAATTATTGCTGCTAGGAGATTCCATCATCAGCAGGATTAACCTTGGAACATAGGACAAGGAACTCAAAATAGTGAAATGCCTTCTAGGATTCTCAGCCTCCAGGACCGCAAGACAAATACTCACTGTAATTATGGAAGAGGCAAAGAATTCAAACCCTGATATTGTTATCCACTAATGACTTAGCTAACAATACCCCATTTGCAGCACAGAAAGCTTTTCGGAAGCTCAGGGGGGGGGGGGAGGTTAAAACCTTTTGTAAAGACTGTAGCTTTTTCAGAAGTACTGCCTATTTATGGAAAGGGAGAAGAAAGAGTACAAAATACTGAGAATTTCAATAGGTGGTTCAAAGCCTGGTGTCATTAAGAAGGATTTAGGTACATAGGATGATGGGGCAATACATGGAAGAACAAGAGACTGTATTTTAATGATGGGCTGTACCTTACCATGACAGGAAAAAGAATCCTAGTTGAGAAATTCAGGCAATATAAAGGGCTCATAACTGAAACCTAAATACATCTAAAAACCTGCCCAAGTTGGCATTTGGATGATCTAAAAGACAGGTCTTCCAAGTGCCGATAATCGAAACGGCTTTATAGATGTATTCAGGGAATTTTTAGGCCTCTGAATCCTGCTGTGCACTCAGAGCTGAAAGGGGCGTTTTTGGAGGAGTGGTTAGGGTGGGATGTGGGCCGATCTGGACTTAGGGCTCCTTTTACTATGCTGCGAAAGTGATTTTAGCGAATGCTTAGCACATGCTAAATTGCCGCATATGCTAAATGCTAATGCCAGCATTGAGCTGGCGTTAGTTCTAGCCACATAGCACAGGTTTAGCACGCTCAGCAATTCTGCATGCGCTAAAAACACTGCAGAGACCAAGTAAAGACCCCCACACACTTCCCCCATGTTCACTGACCCTGTCGCACCCCCAAAAAATTCAGAATAAAAACGTACATACCTGTCTCCAGAACATCAACATCTGCTATAGGAAAACCTAGTAGAGCTGCACAGAGGTGTCTTAAGTAACCTGGGGTGTGGGCTAGTGAACCATAGAGAGAAGAACCCAGGACCATAAGCCACTCTAACCACCACATTTATAGTGGAAAATATGAGCCCACCTAAACCCTCCAAAACCTTACTGTACTGCCATATAGGTGCCACCTGCAGCCATAAGGGCTATTGGGGCTGTAGACAGGTTGGTATAGTGGGTTTTGGGGGGTCACCATAACCTATAAGGGAGTTCTGATGAGATGTTTATCTGGCACCCTTTTTGTGAAGTTCACAGCAGTGCCTTGTAAGGTGCCCCACAGATCTGTTGCCATGTTTGGGTGGTCAGTCCATCACAATGCTGGCATATCCCACATCCAAAAAGGTCTTGTTCTGGGTATGTAGGACTTGGACAAATTTTTGGTCGAGAATGTGGTATAAATTAGACATAGTGGCGGTCTGGACGATCAAATGCCTGGATGTACAGAGACAATTTTTTTAAAAAACCATATTTTAGACGTACTTTGAGAATGGACATTTAGCCACTGCTGACTTTGGGTGACTAGTGCCCTACTTCCAAATCGGACTTAGACATTTCTTTTGATTATGCTCCTCCACATTGCTAGGCATTTAAACTAGAAGGAGGGAGTGGCGTATGCATGGAGATTACTTCCGGTGGCCATCCCCAGCAAAACACAAGTAATGAGGATAATAAAGATAGCAATGAAAACAACAATATTAACAATTCACTTCCTAGCGATGCAACAGGAAATGAACTGAAATTAAAAATGAGATTGTTGCGGAATAGTAGCTGGAAAGCAATGACCACAAATGCCCACAGTCTAAGCAAATAAAATCAGAACCTGCAAGCCCTGATGTCAGAGGCAGACATGGATATTACAGAGACATGGGTTCAGTGATTCCCATAGATGGGATGCAAACATACCAGGCTAAATCTTTTTAATAAGGACAGAGATGGTCGAAAAGGTGGAGGAGTAGCTCTCTTTGGACAGACAGATATCCAAGTGACTGAAGTGCGTGGGGCCTGGGGAAAGGAAGAAGCGACATGGATTGTTTTGAAAAGATGGAACTTCTATCCATGTGGGTGTTGTCTACAGAACTCCAACTCAATCACAGCAAATTGATAAAGTCCTGATTATAGATATACAAAAGTTGGGAAAGAAAGGGGAGGTGCTGGGTGATTTCAACCTGCCAGATGCGGACTGGAGAGTTCCATCTGCAGAATTGGAAAGAAGTAGGGAGATCGTGGATGCCTTTCAAAGAGCTCTGCTCAGACAAATGGTGAGGGAACCTACAAGGAAAAGAGCGATACTGGATCTGGTGCTCACAAATGGTGAAAGTAATGTCCGTGTGGGGGCCCACCTAGAAAATAGTGGTCATCATAAAGTTTGGTTTGATATAATAGCCAAAGTGGAGGATGACCACACAAAACTCAAAGTCTTGGATTTCAAATGTATGGACTTTAGTAGCATGGGGAGTACCTGAAGAAAGAGCTGATTGGTTGGGAAGACATAAGGGAAATGGAAAAACAGTGGTCCAAGTTTAAAGGTGCAATAAAAAGAGCTACTGACCTTTATATGAGGGAAAATAAATAAAAATAAGAGAAAAAGGAAACCAATATGGTTCTCCAAACTAGTGGCAGAAAAAAATAAAGGAAAAAGAGTTGGTGTTTGTGAAATATAAGAAAACTCACGAAGAGGAGTACAGAAAGGAATATCGTATGAAACTGAAAGAAGCCAAGAGAGAGATACATCTGGCGAAAGCAAGAGGGGAAGAGCAAATGGTTAGAAATATAAAAGAGGGAGGCAAAATTTCTTTCAGGTATATTAGTGAAAGGAGGAAGACAAAAAATGGAATTATGAGACTGAAAGAAGGAATGAACTACTATGTGGAGAGTGATGAGGAAAAAGCACAAACAAACACTTCTGTTCAGTGTTCACGGAAGAAAAACTTGGAGAAGGGCCATGATTGGTTAGCAAAGTTAAATCTGAGAATGGAGTGAATACTGTGCTGTTCACAGAAGAAAGTGTTTATGAACAACCTGAAAAATTGAAGGTGGACAAAGCTATAAGACTGGGTGGGATTCATCCCAGGATATTGAGGGATCTCTGAGAGGTTCTGGCGGGTCCTCTTAAAGATTTGTTCAATACATCGTTAGAGAAGGGAGAGGTTCCGCAGGACTGGAGAAGAGCGGATGTGGTCCCTCTTCACAAAAGATGTCACAGAGATGAAGCAGGAAACTACAGGCTGGTAAGCCTCATTTCGATTATTGGAAAAATAATGGAAACGTTTCTGAAGGAAAGGATAGTGAAATTATTAGAATCTAATGGATTACGAGATTCGAGGTAACACGGGTTTACTATTAAACTTAAATTGTGCCAAATGGATCTGATTGAATTCTTTGACTGGGTGACCAGAGAATTGGATCAAGGACGTGCACTAGATGTAATTAAGTAAATTACAAAGCCTATGACACAGTTCCTCATAGGAGGCTCTTAAATAAACTCCAAAGTGCTGAACTGGATTAGAAACTTGTTGATGGACAGATGCCAGAGGGTAGTGGTTAATGGAATTCACTCAGAGGGAAAGGTGAGTAATGTAGTGCATCAAGGATCAGTGCTGGGACCGATTCTGTTCAATATGTTTGTGGGCAACATTGCTGAAGGGTTAGAAGGTAAGGTTAGCCTCTATGCAGATGATACCAAGATTTGTAACAGAGTGGACACTCCGAAGGGAGTGGAAAACACGAAAAAGGATCTGGAAAAGAATGGTCTAAAGTGTGGCAACTAAAATTCAGTGTGAAGAAGTGCTAGAGTGATGCATTTTGGGGGTAGAAATCCAAAAGAACTGTATGTGCTGGGAGGTGAGAGGTTGATAAGCACAGACGAAGAGAGTGACCTTGGGATGATAATTTCTGAGGATTTTCTAAAGGCATCTAAATAGTGTGATAAGGCAATGGCTGTAGCCAGAAGGATGCTAGGCTTTATAGAAAGAGGAATAATCATCAGAAGAGAAGTGTTGATGCCCCTATACTGTTTAGGTGAGGCCACACTTGGAGCATTGTGTTCAGTGTTGGAGGTTGAAGTTTTTGTCACCTTTCTCTGTACCTTTTCTAATTCCACTATATCTTTTTTGAGATATGGCGACCAGAATTGCACACAGTATTTAAGGTGCGGCCATACCACAGAGTGATACATGGGCATGATAACATTTTCATCTTTGTTTTCCATTCCTTTCCTGATAATTCCTAACATTCTATTTGCTTTCTTAGCCACCACTGCACATTGTGCTGAGGGTTTAGACGTATCCTCAATGACGATACCTAGATCCTTTTCCTGGGCAGCGGCTCCTGACACAAAACCTTGCATCATGTAGCTATAATCCGAGTTCCATTTGCCCACATGCATCACTTTGCACTTGCTCAAATTAAACGTCATCTTTTAGGTATAGGCAGGGGTCAGTGACCACCGGTGGGTTAAGGTGGGGAGTCATGACTTAATCTTTCAGTAAAAGAATGTGGAATCAGTTCCTGGACTCCCAGAGATTAAAATGATGATGTTTATTAGTACAACATTAAAATGCAATAACAATAAAAAGCCAACAAAGCTTCAATAAATAAAGTCACTTGCTGTAAACAGATATCCAGATCCTACACGGGCCGTGTTTCAGCAATATTTGCCTTCTTCAGGGGTCCTTAAAATAAATGAACATACATGAACATATAAAATACACATTGAAATATAGGGCTAATAATACTCATAACATAAGACTCATAAAGTCTAAAAGTCAAGCTCATAAACATATAAAAAACAGGCTCATAAACAAATATATATACTGTATATATACGCATATTAACATAACAATGAGAATTAAAATGAACAAGAAAGCATGTGTGCATAAATGAACCAATCTCGAATACAGCAATAAAAACACAGCAGCTTCACAGAAACATCCTGCAGTAGTCAGCTGGTCAGTTAGAGAACCTTTTTATGAAGTAGTTATGACTGAAACAGATCCAGATGACAACATCCCAAGTTTTTCCCTAACCCTTTTTATTTTGTTCCATTATCCCAATTTTTGAGCCCCCCAAACTCCACCCAAAACACTCCCCCTTGTGATTTAGACGGACTGCAGAAAAAATCGTCCCAAGTCTAAGGGCTCCTTTTACTAAGGTGTGCTAACATTTTTAGCGCATGCAGGAAATTGCCATGCACTACGCTTCTAGAACTAATGCCAGCTCAATGCTGGTGTTAAGGTCTAGCGCGCATGACAATCCACGCGTTAAAGCCCTAACGCACCTTAGTAAAAGGAGCCCTAAGTTTTGAAAATTGGAACTTAGATGTTTTCCCATGAAAAGAATCCATCTAACACCAAGTGCCACTTTTGAGATGGTTTTTTTCTTTAGAAAATGAGCACCTTCGTGTTCGTTTTAGCTGGCTTTAAAATGATCATATGTAGGGTTACCAGACGTCCGGGAAAACCCGGACATCTCCTTTTTATAGAGAACATGTACGGGTACCCTGATGGACTTCCCAAAACCTGCAGTTTTTTGGGGTTTTGGAAAGCCCCACCACATCTGAAGGGCCTCTGAGCATGCACGGATGATGTCATATGCATCCGCGTTTGCTCGGAAGCCTCCCAGACATGGCAGGAAAAAAAGAAATAAGGCTGTGTGGGGATGGGGCAGAACTAGGCAGAGCAATGTGTCCAGGATTTTTTAGCTTCAAATATGGTAACCCTGATCATATGTGAGCTGATGCCTTCTACATAAGGTTTCAAATTGAGTTTCTTTATTTTAAAGCATAAGAACATAAGAATTGCCGCTGCTGGGTCAGACCAGTGGTCCATCGCGCCCAGCAGTCTGCTCACGTGGCGGCCCCCAGTTTTCACAATTTGACTACAGTTTCATTACTTTGCTTAGGCAGACTTTCGTATGTTGGTTGGGGATAATAAGCCCCTTTTGGAATTGTCACCATCTGAAAATTATTTGGAGAAAGGAAAAATCAAGTCATAAAACCATTATCTTAAACTTTTGAATTTCATGCTTTCCATTTTGTATTTTAATCTTTTAACTTGGACCCTTCCTAGTATCTAACATACCTAGACATTCAGTACCTCTCTGTATTAGAGCTGACAATCAATGACCTTTTCCCCAGAATGTTATTTTACAAGGCTAAGAACATAAGAATAGCCTTAGTAGGTCAGACCAATGGTCCATCAAGCCCAATAGCCCCTTCTCACAGTGGTCAATCCAGGTCACTAGTACCTGGCCAAAACCCAAGGAGTAGCAATATTCCATGCTACTGATACAGGGCAAGCAGTGGCTTCCCCCATGTCTTTCTCAATAACAGACTATGGACTTTTCCTCCAGGAACTTGTCCAAACCTTTCTTAAAACCAACTACGCTATCCACTCTTACCACATCCTCTGTCTTAGGGATATAGAACAGGTAAAATAAGATCTTTTCTGTGATCTGCAAGTCGTTGGTTAAAAATAAGTATGTAGCAATAAGCAGACAGAGAGATGAAAAGGCAAAGCATAAACCCGACACCTAATCAGAAACAGCTACAGGGGCTGTGGATAACTAAAAAAATTCACTTGTTTACATTTTATTGCAGATATCTTAATGGAAAGATCTAACATTTAAAAGCTACAATAAGTTGATTCTTTGTCAAGATACCAATGGTTTCCCACTGACTTTGCACTAAGACATAGTTCATGCACAACATCAACTTAAGAACAGGAAATTTGCAATAAAAAGTGTATGTTAAGGCAACATTTAAGGTTTGGCTGAAGTTTGCAAATGCTGGGGAGCTCAGACTGCAAGCATGAAATGGCAGGCAACTAATATTTAATGCTGTGTTTTGATAGTGTTTTAAACTGAGCACTCATAATTTAATAAATATGGACACTGCTTAATTTTGGTCTTAATGAGAAAGCATATTTTATAACATAAGAACATAAGCAATGCCTCTGCTAGGTCAGACCTGAGGTCCATCATGCCCAGCAGTCCGCTCACGCAGCGGCCCAACAGGTCCAGGACCTGTGCAGTAGCCCTCTATCTATACCCCTCTATCCCTTTTTCCAGTAGGAAATTGTCCAATCCTTTCTTGAACTCCAGTACCGTACTCTGTCCTATTACGTCTTCTGGAAGCGCATTCCAGGTGTCCACCAGACGCTGGGTAAAGAAAAACTTCCTAGCATTCGTTCTGAATCTGTCTCCTTCCAACTTTTCCGAATGCCCTCTTGTTCTTTTATGTTTTGAAAGTTTGAAGAATTTGTCCCTCTCTACCCTCTCTAAGCCCTTCATGATCTTGTAGGTCTCTATCATGTCTCCTCTGAGTCTCCGCTTTTCCAGGGAGAAGAGCCCCAGTCTCTCCAATCTTTCAGTGTATGAAAGGTTTTCCATGCCCTTAATCATTCGTGTCGCTTAGAGAATGACACGGTGGCGGTTTACCCGCGGCCACCGCATTTTAGCCGCGGGTCACCCGCCGAAAACGGGGAAGAAAACTAGCAGTCACTGCGGCGACGGGGACAAGGCCATTCACCGCCCGCGGGGCGGTGAATGGTCTTGTCCCCCGCAGTGAGGCATGAAGGATCGCGCGGTCCCCGCAGCTCACACCCGCCCGCCCAATCGATTCCAGTGTCCAGCCAGCTCTCTCCCCTCTCCTCACCCCAGTCCGCAGATCCTCCTCCTCGGCGACCCGCACGCTACCAGAGAGCCACGCACACCCGCCGCTGCTCAGCCTCGATCTTCTGCTCTGACGCAACCGGAAACAGAAAGTTGCAGCAGAGCAGAAGATCGAACACTGAGCAGCCGCGCGTGTGCAGCTCCCTGGGAAAGCGCGCAGGTTGCCAAAAAAGAAAACCCACAAACCAAGGTGAGGAGAAGGGAGAGAGCCGGCCAAACACCAGGATCGACCGGGCAGGCAGGTAGTGGCCGCGGGGACCGTGCGATCGCTAGTGTTCCCGGCTCAAATTGGAAGGAGGGAGTGAAAGGAAAAAGGCTTATATGGATGCAGCGGGGACGGTGACGGGGCGGTGAATGGGATGGCAGTGGCGGTGACGGGGCGGTGAAAGGGATGGCGGTGATGGTGACGGGGCGGTGAAGGGATCGGCGGTGACGGGGCGGTGCAGAGGATGGTGGGCCAGTGACGGGGCGGTGACGGGGACAGATTTTTTCCCCGTGTCATTCTCTAGTGTCGCTCTCCTCTGGACCCTCTCAAGTATTGCCACATCCTTCTTAAGGTACGTTGACCAATACTGAACACAGTACTCCAGGTGTTTTGTATTGCATTTTTTTTCATTGTTTTTTTGATTCAATATTATACTTTGTTTTTCTCCCGAGTTTTTTTTTCTTTTTTGTAGGCAACTAATATTCCCAACTAAACCCTCCAGTAGGGGAAATGAAACTCAAAAGTAGCTTTCCATTGAAGATCCTAAAAACTCTAGCTACAGTAATAATAAAAAAAATTACAAATTCAGCTGCAAAGTCCCCACTAGAAAATATTTGTCAGCAAGCAATTCCCTTAGGATGGATCACTCTAAATTATGTGGGGTCAATATTAAGGGTAGGAGAGGATGACTTACATACCCAATACCCCCATAGCGCTGCTGAATATCTGGGCAGACTGCTGCAGCATTATTTGCTTAGTGTAGGGGAAGTGTGAGGTAGAATTGGAAGTTATTCAGGTACTCCAGAAATTCAATGCAGGTGCCCAGATAACTTATCAGGCAACTAGGACAACATAAAGGGCTCCTTTTACTAAGCTGCGCTAACGTTTTTAGCTCACGCAGGAAATTACCGCGCACTACGCTTTTAGAACTAATGCCAGCTGGCATTAAGGTCTAGCGCGCGTGGCAATGTAACGTGCGTTATTCTGCGCGTTAAAGCCCTAACGCACCTTAGTAAAAGGAGCCCAAAATGTTGTCTTAAATATAGAGGGCAACCAAAAATAGGTGGTTTAAAAAAAAAAAATTTTTTTCTACCAAAACTAAAATCTATGGTCAAAATTTGCTGCTTGATTTCAGCCAGAACTGAAGCTGAATCTGAGACTAGCCTCGCCCCCAAACCATAGAAACTTCCATTCCCTTCTCCCTTTCAACTTGAACCATAACAGCTTTCATTCCCTCCCTCTTTTCTTCCCAAGCCAAGGTAGCTCCTACACCCTTTACTCATAGCGCTTCTACCCATGCTTCCCACTACCTGCTCCTTCTTCCTCTGCTCCCCTGAACAGAGTACGACTTGCTCCCTTATGCATTCCTCTTCCCTCACCCCTCACCCTTGAGCAGCAGCACCTCCACCTTGGGCCTATCTGTAGACCTGCCTCTGGGCCTACCGCAAAGTCCCTGGTAGCTTAGAGGCTGGACAGGGCAAGAATTATCCCCAATGGCTCCTGCCCATGCCAGCTCCAATCTTAAAATGAATGCAGTGACCACCAACAGCAGTGTCACGAGGCTGCCATTAGATGCTGTGACAGCTTTTTGATGGTGGAGTGCACATCACAGTTCTATTAAACACATGCATCTTCAATTAAGTTATTAGCTTCTTTTGTCCCAGATCTTACCCAATCTATTCACAACCATGCAGAATCACGTACAAAATAGCATTACTTACACATAAAATACTTATAAACAAAGCCCCTACATTCTTAGAAAGATATCTAATACCGTATGCCCCCCAAAAATCTTTAAGATCGGAAGATAAATCTTTACTGGTAGTTCTTTCATTAAAATTATATATTCTAGGAGAAATATGATCTTTTCTGTTACAGCCCCTCAAATTTGGAATTCGCTTCCACTTAATATAAGAGAAGAAAAATTACTGAGCAAGTTTAAAAGTCTCCTAAAGAGTTGGATATTTAAGGACGCTTTTTAATGGATTTATTCTAAGTTACAATAGTCTAGGAAGACGATCTAGTAAAATTAAGCAGGTTTTTGTTCCCCGACCTTTTGTGTCATGAGACCTTCCTTTTTTTCTTTTTTTTAGAATTGTATTTAAGCCAACTGTTGTCGGTCCCGATTTCCCTAAATGTATTATTATAATTAGTATTAATTGTTATGTTTGTGTGTTTTTATTTTAACCTAATGCTTAACTTATGTAAATCGCATTGGATTTGGAGTATGCGAGTAAATCAAAGAATTTAAATAAACTTGAAACTTGAAACTTATTACCAATTCTAATTTTCATTTCTCTTTCAGTGTTATCTTTTGTTACCAAACTTCCTAAATTGGTCACATAAGCAAGATCTGCTTACATCACATTTCAACCACTGGTCTAAAAAAAATAAATAAATAAAAATCTCCAACATCCTTTGGATTATGCAAAGTGTTTGTTAACTGCATTTTATGAAAAAAAAACCCTACATATCGTGAAAACAACAGTTATGGAACAAATTGTACAAAATCATGGATAACGGTGTGAAAGCCATGCTAGTCCACTTTTAAAGGCAATAAATAAAAATAAAAAGAAATGAGAAGATATTTTTTATTGGACTACCTTAATACATTTTTGATTAGTTTTCGAAGGCAATACCTGAGAAGATGATAAGAAATATCAGAATATGTAAATGAAACATAAAACCATTGCAAGACAGTCTCATATTTCTCAGGAAGGTGTATTTTGTTTCAACCATTATTGCAATGCTGGAAATAGTCTGTCTGATATTCAGCCGGCAGCAATATGCGGAGTCAGGGTCACTCACAGCTGCAGGCTGAACTGACTCCTGATATTCAATACTAGAGCATGCAGAGCTCTCACAGGTATCGGTAGTCACCCTGAAATTAACCGGGCTCCGGTTGATATTTAGATTAATGTCCGGATAACCTTAACATAGCCTTTTTGCTGTCCTTTCTGCAGTTACTTAGATGGTTAGCGAACTGAAAATCTCCACTAAGGCCCAGATTCTATAAACTGTGTCGGTATCAGCAGCCACCCAAAAATGGCCACCGATAGCGTGTCAGTCACACATTGGTGCCCTTTATAGAATCACGACCAGATTCATGTCAGAACCAAGCCATCTGAATGCTAATTGAGCCTCAGATGCACCACTCCACGTTCAAACTATTTCATAACGTTAAGCTTGATGTGCAGAACCTTCCCTGGATCAACTTGTTTTTAAATAATTTAATTTAATTTTTTAAATAGTATAATACATATTAAATTAGTTGCTCTAATTTTTATAAAGCTTAAAAAATATTTAATCAAATTTTGTGGTCATTGTTAGGGACTACTTGTGCCAACATGTTTCACGATAAAACGCTTTTTCAAGGCTGAGTCCCTGTCAAGAAACACAGACAAATTAACAGGGCACACTTACTTAACATCTAAAAGATCCATCTCTTAATTTATCCACAAAACATAATAAGTATTAATGCTTCATCGCTTACCTGATAATGAAATGCCATCAGTCTTGATTACTAACTTTTCACAAGTAAAGATGGCGGCGGTTTGATCCACTCCCTTTTTAACTACCCCCAGAGAGACAGCTGAGAGGGACGTACTGATGCCATCCCTCACAATGTAAACGCAGACTCACAGGGCAAATAATTCTTAAAACTATCCCTGCCTCACTCGAACTTAACTGAACACTAGTTAACTCCAATCAATACTTTTCTATATCTAGTGAGATAGCGATATCTCCCAATATATCCTGGCTATTGAAAAAATTGCGATTATATTTATATTAAAGATCCCCATTCCAGATCTTCATTTAGTCCATATGGAACCACCGTATTAAGATTATGGGCTCCTTTACTAAGCTGCGATAGCGGTTTTAGAACATGCAGAATTGTAGTGCGCGCTAAACCCGCGCTATGCAGCTAGAACTAACCCCAGCTCAATGCTGGCGTTAGTGTCTAGCGCTTGCGGCAATTCTGCGTGCTAAGTGTGCGCTAAAACCGCTATCGCAGCTTAGTAAAAAGAGCCCTATAAATCCACCGCTGTTCTCTAAAGTTTAGTGACTCTTCAATATTGCCCCCCTCCCTCCCATGTATATTATCTATTACTCCCCATCGAATATCAGTAATCTTATTTTTTTTTTAGAAGCCAATGTTGTGCAATTGGAGCCTGCACATTTTCAGTGGTAATCCGGGACTTATGTTCATTCAGTCTAACATGTATCTGGCGTTTAGTACGCCCAACGTAAACCAGCCCACAGGGGCAAATCAGAATGTATATAAACCCTGCCGTTCTACATGTGGTGTTGTCTCTAGCTTTAATTCTTATTTTGGTTTGGGGATCCATCCATTCTTCTCCTTCTAAAGTTAAAAATCACACCAATGACAACGACCACACTTTTTATGTGTATATTTGTATTTTTTGCTGTGTGTGTAGGATCAACATTTGACCCAGAGTTTTACCCTTAGTAAAGGCAAATCTGGGCAGCGCCTCAAAACCTTCATAATATTGTACTATGTGCCAATATTCTTTAATATAAGCTATCAATTGTTTAGCCGCTTCTGAAGCATACAACTCATTTGATCACATTCATCTAGAACGGTCCATTCCTTCAGAAGTCCTTGTCAAATATCAAAGCGGATTTACAGAGTATTATTTTTAAAAAATGCATTAAAAACAATTGTCAGTACAACAACAAAATACCAATAGACAGACAATGACTCGCTGGTACGAAAGATAAAAGGGAAGAACTACAATATTAAGATAGTAAAGAACGGGAAGGAAAAAAACAAAACAAAGGGGAGGGAGAAGCAGGTATATCAGCCAAAGAGGCTTTGCTAAAGAAAGCATAAAACCTTCCTTAATACGTCAATCCCGCTTAGGTGCTGTTTAAAGAATCGTGACTAATGGCGCATACCACAAAACTAAGCATTTTAGTGCACGCTAATCACGTGCTAAATGCTAATGCGTACTTGTTAGTTTATGGACGCATTAGTGTTTAGCGCACGTGTTGATTTAACACACGCTAAACACGTGCTAAAACGCTTAGCGCACCTTAGTAAAACAAGGGGTTAGACTTCTGTAACGTAGATCAGAGCTTTACTGGCCTACTTTGCAGATGGGTAAGGACCTGCAGCTGGAGAATCAAGAAAAGATAGAGATGACAGCAATCGTCGTGGGGGACTCCATCATCAGACAAGTCAACAGCCACATAGTGGGAGGAAGACTGGATCAGCTGGTGACCTGCCTACCGGTAGCCAAGGTAGAAGACATAGTGAGCTGCATCGACAGGATTATCGACAATGTGGAAGAAGAAGATACGGCGGTGGTGATCCATGTGGGGATGAACACTGCAACAGGGAAGTACTGAAGGACCAGTTCTGGATGCTAGGAAGGAAGCTGAAGGTCAGAACGCAGAGGATAGCATTCTCGGAGATCCTGCCGGTACCCAGGACTGATGAGAAGAGGCAGATTGAGCTGCAAGCAGTCAATGTGTGGATGCGGCTCTAGTGTGAGGAAGAAGGATTCCACTTCATGTGCAACTGGTCGACGTTCTAGGGTAAGAGCAAGCTATACAGGAAGGACGGACTCCACCTCAGAAGACGGAATGAGGCTACTTGCAAGCAACATCAAGAGAGAAGTTGAGAAGTTTTTAAACTAGGAAGAAGGAGAAAGCTGACAGTCAACCGAGAGAGAGAGAGTCGATGGTTCGGGAACCGGTATACCCGGAGGATACCGTGCAAGAAGATAGAGGGAAAGACTCACCGGATCACAGGCAAGACAGATCAAAAAGGACACAAGAGGGAAGGAAATGCAAGAAAAGAACAGGTCGCAAATTCAAGTGTATGTACACGAATGCAAGGAACCTTAGGAATAAGATGGGTGAATTAGAAGCTATGGCACAAAAAGATAACATTGACATCAAAGGAATCATGGAAACATGGTGGACTGAGGAAAACGTCTGGAACACTGTGCTACCGGGATACAAGCTATACCGCAAAGACAGAGTAGTTCAAAAAGGTGGGGGCATTGCCATATACGTCAAAGAGGGAATTGAATCTACTGGAGAGAACACGCCACAACTGACGGATAAGTTAGAGTCTCTATGGGTCAAAATTCTGGGAACAAATGGACTGGAAATGAAGATTGACATCTACTACCGACCCCTAGGGCAGTCCGAAGAAATTGACGGAGAAATGACGGACGAGATTAAACACAACTACAAGGGAGGCAACGCAGTTATCATGGATGACTTCAACTGTCCAGGAATAGACTGGAACCTAGGCACCTCTGGTTGCGTTAGAGAGAACAAGTTCTTGGATGCTGTAGGCGATTGCTTCCTGGAACAACTTGTCAAGGAAAATACTAGAGGAAATGCAATTCTGGACTTAATTCTAAATGGACTTCGAGGACCGGTACAAGATGTAGAAGTAGAAGGGATGCTGGGAAACAGTGATCACAATATGATCTGCTTCAATCTGGATGCAAGGGAGAAACATCGGTCCAAAACGACACCACGGCACTGAACTTCTGAAAAGGGAATTACAAAGGGATGAGACTCATGGTAGGGACTGTAAAAACTTTAGAGCAAGCTTGGTGCCTTTTTAAGGACACAGTCACCGAGGCGCAAAATCTATATCAACAAGGGATCCAAGAGGAAAAAGAGCAAAGAACCGGTGTGGCTCATGTAGAGGTGAAGGAAGCGATCAAAGACAAGACAACTTCGTTTAAGGAATGGAAAAGTTCAAAAACGGACGAAAACTGGAACAAGCACATACAACATCAACGCAGATGCCATAAGGTGGTAAAAGTGGCCAAAAGAGACTACGAGGAAAAATTAGCCAAGGAGACGAAAAACTTCAAGCCATTCTTTCGATATATTAAAGGGAAACAACCCACAAAGGAAGCAGTGGGACCGTTGGATGACCATGGAATACAGGGAGTGCTAAAGGAGGACAAAATAATTGCTGACAAACTGAACACATTTTTTGTGTCTGTATTTACCAAAGGAGATTTACACAGCATACCGGAACCCATCAGATTATATGCTGGAAATGAAGACGGAAAGCTGACAGGATTGATGGTCAGTCTAGAGGAGGTATGTAGGTAGATTGATAGGCTTAAGAGCGATAAATCCCTGGGACCGTACAGCTCTTAATTTTCTATTACACTTTTATCAATACTTCGTTTGTATTTTCCTTTTATGTATCCTTTACTATACTTATTGTAGTTCTCCCTACTTCCCTTATGTATTGGTACGTCATGTCCATCTGTGTTGGTTATAGTTAATAATTAAGACCCTGTTTTAATTGTAAATTGCTTAGAATTAATGATATTGCGATCTATCAAAAACTTTAATAAAACTTGGTCTTTGACCTAAGGGTCGCCGTGTGAGCAGACTGCTGGGCACGATGGACCTCTGGTCTGACCCAGCAGTGGCAATTATTATGTTCTTATGAAAATGTAGATGGTGTTGCTGAGAGCGTTTTGGCTTCCTGGACCATGGGATGATTTTCCAAGGGCTGAGCCCTTGGAAAGAAGGGAAGACTGGCTAACTTACTGAAGAGGGCTTTAACTAGAATCACCTTTAGTTCAGCTAGCTCCTCAAGAACACAATCCTCTGAAAATCAATCAAGATCTACCACACCTGTCTTCTGTAATCCTGCTCCCAGTACTTCAGCTGTACAGTACATCCATCCAAGTGTCATCAAGGAACTGAAAGGGACCGTAGCTGAACTGCTTCAACTAATAGCCAATCTGTCGATCAAATCAGGAAAGATTTCAGAAGACTGGAAGGTGGCAAATGTTACGCCGATCTTCAGGAAAGGTTTGAGGGGAGATCCGGGAAACTATAGACCGGTGAGTCTGACCTTGGTAATGGGAAAGATGGTAGAGTCGCTGATAAAGGACCGCATCATTGATCACCTTGAAGGACACGGGCGGATAAGGACCAGTCAGCATGGTTTTAGCAAAGGCAGATTGTGTTTGACGAACTTGCTGCTCTTCTTTGAGGGAGTAAACAGACTGATAGACAAAGGCAATCCGGTCGACATTGTATATCTGGATTTTCAGAAGGCATTTGACAAGGTTCCACATGAATGACTACTTCGGAAAATTGCAAGCCATGGAATCGAGGGTGAAATACTCACGTGGATTAAAAACTGGCTGGAGCATCGGAAACAGAGACTGGACTGGACTAAACTGGACTGGACTGGCATTTGACAAGGTTCCACATGAACGACTACTTTGGAAAATTGCAAGCCATGGAATTGAGGGTGAAATACTCACATGGATTAAAAACTGGCTGGAGCATAGGAAACAGAGACTCAGACTGGAAGAGCATCACCAGTGGGATGCCGCAGGGCTCGGTGCTTGGACCCGTGCTCTTCAACATCTTTATATACGATCTGGACATTGGTACGACGAGTGAAGTGATTAAATTTGCGGACGATACAAAGTTATTCAGAGTAGTGAAGACACAGGGGGATTGCGAAGATCTGCAACGTGACATAATCAAGCTCGAGAAATGGGCATCGACATGGCAAATGAGGTTCAACGTGGATAAGTATAAAGTGATGCATGTTGGTAACAAAAATCTCATGCACGAATACAGGATGTCCGGGGCGGTACTTGGAGAGACCTCCCAGGAAAGAGACTTGGGAGTTCTGATCGACAAGTTGATGAAGCCGTCCGCGCAATACACGATGGCGGCGAAAAGGGCGAAAAGAATGCTAAGAATGATAAAGAAGGAGATCATGAACAGATCGGAGAAGATTATCATGCCATTGTACCGGGCCATGATGTGCCTTCACCTGGAGTACTGCGTCAAGCACTGGTCGCCATACATGAAGAAGGACACGGTACTTCTCGAAAAAGTCCAGAAAAGAGCGACTAAAATGGTTAAGGGGCTGGAAGAGTTGCCATACAGTGAGAGATTGGAGAAACTGGGCCTCTTCTCCCTTGAAAAGAGGAGACTGAAAGGTGACATGATAGAACCATTCAAGATACTGAAGGAAATAGACTTAGTAGATAAAGACAGGTTGTTCACCCTCTCCAAGGCAGGGAGAACAAGAGGGCACTCTCTAAAGTTGAAAGGGGATAGATTCTGTACAAGCGTAAAGAAGTTCTTCTTCACCCAGAGAGTGGTAGACAACTGGAATGCTCTTCCGGAGTCTGTAATAGGGGAAAATACCCTCCAGGGATTCAAGACAAAGTTGGACAGGTTCCTGCTGAACTGGAACATGCGCAGGTGAGGCTGGACTCATTTAGAGCACTGGTATTTGACCTGGGGGCTGCCGCTTGAGTGGACTGCTGGGTAGGATGGACCACTGGTCTGACCCAGCAGCAGCAGTTCTTATGTTTTTTTGTTCTTTTGAGAATCACGTCTAACGGTGCCTAAGGTCATCTAAGCCCCTAATCACATCTACATTGACCTTAGGTACCGTTAGGTGGCTTCATTTATACAAAATTATGGCGTCTAATTTTTAAACAAGTTTTTCATTGTTATATAATGGTGCAGTCAATTATTACGGCGATTAAAGCCAATTAAAACATTTAAGTTAGGCAGCAACAGGGTGCCTACCGCCGCCTAACTTATGCCACCGTTTACAGAATCAGGCCCTGAGAAGAACCAGACACAAACCTCTTCCCCAATCATCATCTTTATCACTTTTTTTATCCCCTGTTTTACTAAGGCTCACTAGCCAATTTAGCACACGCTAAATATTAGCGCGCTAAATGCTAACATGTCCATAGAATACAATGGATGTGTTAGCATTTAGCGCACGATAAATCGTCTAGCGCACCTTAGTAATAGGACCCCCTTACCCCCTCTTCTACGAAACCGCGCCAGTAGTTTTCAGCATGAAGATCTGCGCTGAATGGCCCGCACTGCTCCCGACACTCATAAGAACTCAATGAACGTCGGGAACAGCGCAGGCCATTCAGTGCGGCTTCGTAGAAGAGGGGGGTTAGTGTCTCCAACCGTTCTCAAACCAGCTTATTAATTCTATTCTTATGATATCTATTTTTTGTCTTAAAGTCTGATGGTTATTTATTTTCCAGGGAGATTATAATATTTGTTTTAAGGTTTATTAGCTTTTCGGCTACACAATTTATAGTGTTAAATCTGTTTTATAGTATTTTAAAATAAACACTACTAGACTTTGAGTCAAAAAAGAAATACCATGAAACAAGAGGTTCTAAGTTGGATGCAAAATAATCAAGATTGTGGAAGCTAAAAATTAGGATATAATTTGAACTTTTTTTTTTTTGTAGCTTTATTTCATTTTTTTCTGTTACTTAGGCAAAAAAAAAAAATTATCCATCGGTTATGCTTTTGTGGGGGCCAACTCTTGAGCATATCAAATTCCAATGAAAGAGTATTTGTCCTAATAGAACCTTAAAACCACACTATGAAGTTTATTAATGCCGTATTGAAACTCATATCCTTGCTGCATTAGTTATTCTAGCTGCACTTTTTGCTAACAGAGCAGCAGATTATTATTGGCAGGAGAAATCAGTCATTCAGTTTTCTCCTGTTAAAATAATTACTGCTCTATTACCCAAGATTAAAGCAACCACTGCATGAAAGCAGCTACAGTTTACCTCTTAGGCCCCTGTATGTTCAGCCTTGAAAGAAGAAAACGGAAGTTTGCATTCCAGTTCGGCAGTACATACTGTGACTGTGAGAAGCGACTTTGCCTTCCTTGCCAATCATTTTCAATTAGGCCTCTTTCTCTTTCTCTTTCTCTGTTAGTTGGAGCGATGTGCTTTTTTTTTTTCTTTGACCTTATATAAACTTACTATATTTTTTTGATTTGTATTCTCTTTGCCATGAATAGAGGACTTGATTTGCCTAAATTCTACTTTGGCCTTTGAAGACTAATATTGGATAAATATAAAGCATGACAACTCCCGGAAAAACTGCTGTTAAGAAGATCTCTGACTGGGAAAGAAAATATTTGACATGTTCTGAAAAAACAGTGTTGGAATCGTGCAGGAGAAGCCATTATGCAAGCCCCATGAACTCACTTCACTTTGCCCAGAAGTTCTGGTTCACTTGTGTATATATAGGCGTCGGAATGGGGGAGGCCACAGAAGCCATGGCCTCCCCAAAATTGACGGTCAGAAGAGTTAGTTATGACTGTACTCCCCCACCTACCTCCTCCCAGCCGCTGTAATTTTACATCTTCAGGCAACCGCCATGCAGTGTCAACGAGCAGGCCTGCTGCGGAACCCTTCATCCTGCAGTGTCCCACCTTTGCAGGAACAGGAAGTCGCTTGAAAATGAAGACTTATGGGGCAGGCCTGCTTGTTGAAATTGCATGGCAGCTGCCCGGAGATTTAAAATTACAGCGACTGGGGAAGGTAGGTGGGGAAAATCAGGAGCTGGAGAGAGAGGTCATGCCACAGGATCCTGTTGGAGCTAGGGTGGAGTGTTCCGCTGCCATATATATATATGAAAATAGATAAACAGTACCATGCATAGAGTACTGAAGCCAATGCGATATACATTTTATTCCAAGTGGAGACACATCCAAGAACCCACATGAAGAGGGACTATTCAGATTCCTGAAGGTTGATAGGGTTTGGAGCTGCAATATTTAACATACAATAGGATACAATTATTTTTATTTGTTGAATTCATCCGATTATTTTCTGCTATAATTTTTTTTTCAACATCTTGACTTTTGGAAAATTAACCATATTTAAGCTATTCACTCTAGATCAAAATCATAACTAGGATTGAGAGAGTGGGGCAGTCACCCAGGGTGTAATGTCTCTTCAGGGTTTAAAAAATGACTGAAAGGCAAGTGTGGAAGGGAAAGACCAACACCAAAAGAGACTGTGGAAAAAATGTTCTTGATGTAGGTGTTTATTCAATCAATGAGATGATGCAGTATAAAAATCCACATATACATAAGGTGAAATGGACCCAACATGGTGGAAGGGCATTCATGAAAAGCCAGCAAGAATGCAAGTCTCTTACTATCTGGATCAGTGAAGATGAAAGACAGAGAGAAAGAAAAAGAATAGGGGTCAGGGTAGAGAAAGACAGACAGGTATGAGGGTCAGGATAGGTGCATGGTGGGCAGGGCTGGTGAAAAAGTGGCAGTGGAGGTGCTAAGTATACTTAGACTGTGTATAGCTAAAAAGTTTAAGCTAGGACAGCATTTATTTTGGCTTAATTTAAACTGCTTAACTGCCAGTATTAGTGACCAACTGCCTGATTTTGGACTGGACTGGGGTTTCTTAGGGAGCAATTTCTCCAAATGAGTTAGGTTTGGACAGATCATAAAAGGAATGAACCTTACTCCTGAGCCAGGGCATGTGGAGAATGATATCAGATTTACTGCAAACGCTGGCCAAAGAGAGCTTATTTCTGGAGTTCATAAGATGTAACATGTATAGGCAACCTCTCTAGATGCGTTTAGAAGTTCTTTGTGATCAAGCCTGTGACACCAATAAAGATGGGAAATATTTCTGTATCTTTCTGCCACGTTGTCTTGGTCTTGGACTGTAGGTCCCAGTATTTGAGGATATAATCAATGGTGTCCTAATGTTTTTTTTCTTTTACCACTATATCCAGTTTTCATGCATCCAGCTTTTTATGAACTGAGATGGGAATATCCCAGGAGATCATAACCTCTTCATTGTACAAAGTTCTCTTAAAGTCATGATCCCAATGCTTTTATGGTACATAGATGTTGTAATTCTTACAAAGTTTCCAAAGAATGAGACACGCCACCTTGCTGTGCCTTAGTGCATAAAATGTTTCCATCATCAGCACTTTGCAGCCAGCCACGAGATGAGTAGCTGTTTCTAGTTCTTTCTTACAGAATCTACAGATGTCTGTTGTGCCAGTTTTTTCAATGCTTGCTTTAAATCATCTCATCTGTAATCCACTGATCTGGGCTGCAACTATCAATCGCTCATCCATAGGTTTCAATTCACCTCTCCTTAACCATTTGTGTGTCCAATGTTGATCCACAAATGGTTCCTGGAGTAACATTTTATATTTCCTCCTCTACTTATGCATTTGCCACTTGTTATATCTCCCCTGCTGATCCAATTTCTTGAAGTTTTTTTTTTCTAGATTCTGGAATTTTATATTTTAGCGATAATATTTTTTTCTCTCAACAATTTCTGTGGACTGGTGGCCGATGGAGCGTGGTCAGTCTGGCATTTGTCCAGTCTCTGTTGATGAGCTCTGAGGGCTGATCAAACTTCGAGGAGTCTCCACCTTCTCCAAGTTCTGATTTTACTCCTGGCAGCCTCTGGATGCTAGTTGCATTCCCAGGAGCCTCCCCCTCCTCTGGGCTCCG